>NC_048416.1:1134438-1163819 GCF_013103735.1 Etheostoma cragini
TGGAGAAAAGGTGCTTCTTGATGGAAGCGAATCAGCGCTAAGCAAAGCAAACGCACATGAATCACAAGGCGGTGATGGAGATTGCTGTGGTTGTCCAACGTATAAATACAGAGTCTAAATCCTGCTCTGCAGGCCAGGACCAAGCCTGTTTCTGTGAATTCAGCTCGGTGGCAAAATGTCCATGTTCCATTCCAGCCAGACCACAAGCATAAAAACACAGTAACAGGAGCAGACAACTACACAAGAGGCATGTGTGTGCACAAACACACAGGCATAAATAAGCACAAAGCCACATAAGCAAATTCAAATATATATATACTCATAAGCTCGCAGTAGCATGCACATAGATGCTCACACAAAAAAAACCAGTGCACGTCCATCCTCCTCCTCTCTGCCCAGATTTGCTTGCGTAATACAAGCTGCTGTATGCTTTGTGCGTTTTGTTAATGCACATTCAAGAGAATTCTCTTGTAGCTTAGCTGAGCACAAGATATTTTCGGGCAGCGTTCCCATGAGTGTGTAACGTGTGTTTGCACAGTGTGTGCATGTGTACCATGATGGATAGACGGACGGATGGGATGCTTTAAAAAAAACAACAACAGCTTCACGTCTTCAAATAAATCCGTGTTGTGTTGGGTTCAGACGGTGCGAGTTGATGATTTCGTAGTTGGCGACGGTGATATTTCACCTCCTGTTCCAAACCCACAGGTTCAATTTTTTTCTCTATTTCTGTTCCTCTCTCCCTTTTACCTCTGCAACTTAATCTGTCTCTCCCTCCGCCTTGCCATTCCACCTATTTTCTCTCCTCCTTAGATCCCCAGCCCCCCTTCCTCCTCTCCCCATCTCTCTTGCACAGTGACAGATCCTTCAGGAAATTGTTTCGAGTCTGCCAGACATTTTTGTGTTGTAGCTGTTTATTTGTGCTGGGGGCACGAGGGGCCAGAGCCCCAGCTTCTCCTGGCTCTCGGACTAGAGGTTAAGCTCCCCAACTCTTTCACCGCCCTGCGCCAAAAAACACTGATCCTCGATCAGCTTGGCTTTACCGTGTAACTGATACCAGGGATGAGGAGAGAGGAGCACCAGAGAGGATGTAATCAGTGTGTGTGTGTGCGTGCGTGTTTGTATATGTGTGTCAGCTGCTAGCTTTGTGTGTATTAGGATGTAATCAGCAGCATTTTCTCTGTGGTCTGCTGTGCTCTCTGATTGGGGTTTTGGCGAAAGGGAGGAGAAGTGTTTCTTTTCCTGCTCCTTGTGTTGCAGCCTGGCCTCAGAGCCAGAGAAGCCTCGCTGTGGTTTAGAGCCATGCTCGCAGCTCTGGCTCTTAACACATCAGCAACATCAGAACCTCTATCTATTATATATATATATACTGTCTGTCTATCTCAATGCTTCCTGATGTGTGTGTGTGTGTGTGTGTGTGTGTGTGTGTGTCTGTGTGCATTAGAGCTGCCCTGACCCAGGTCCCATGTTGGCTGCAGTCAGCTTTGTTCAGTCACCTCCATGTTAACGGGTACAGGAGATTCCCCCAGGGTTTAGGATCACACATACACACGCATTCACACATGCATGGTGACAGGGACACATGTACGCCCCACACACACACACACACACACACACACACACTCACACACACACACACACACACATGCACTGTCCTCCTTCTTGCTCTCTATCTCTTTCTTTGTTCTGCCGCTTGCAGATTCCGTTTTTTGCGGACAACAGATGGGTCGACATCGACTCTCTTCTAAATAACAAGTACACTCTCCGTCGCTGACATCTCTCCCTCTCTCTCTGTCCCTCTCACTGGCTTTACTGCCTCTCTGCAATCCTTCTAGCAAAACTATTCAGTTTTTCTTTGTTTCAGTCATTTATCGAGCAAAAATCCCAAATGTGAACTTATTTTTGCAAGATTTACTGCTTGTTTCGGTTTAATATAATTGTAAATTGAATATCTGTGCTATGGGCAAAAACTAATCTGTCTGTTTCTGTGTTGCTGTGACCTGATCATCACCCAGCCGGCACCACACCTGAGCCATAGCAGCCATTTCTCTCCTCGCACACTGCATCAGTGTGCCGTTCCCTCTTACTTAGAATACCCCATTGGGTTTGTTGTGGATTGCCTATTTGCGACTGGAAGCGCCTGAGCTGAGAGAGAGTTATTGTTTGTTTGTTTGAGTCCCATCTTTGATGAGTGTTATTGTGCCGAGGAACACAAGGTTGGCTCAGTTGTCATAACTCTCTTCTGGAGGCCAGATTGAAAAGGTCAGTGAAATGAAGCTCCGCTCTCCACAGTGGATGAATGGACACCACAGTGTAGGAGCTACACACACACACACACACACACACACACACACACACACACACACACACACACACACACACACACACACACACACACATACTGATGAGCCTTACACGCTTAGAAATCTAATCTCATTTGCATGAATGCAGACAGAAACACACAAGTCCCGTTTTATTAACATGCACCAGCACAAGCACCAAGTTCTCTGAGGATTCGTCCTCTGCCCGTTGGTGTTCGTTAACTTGTTCCAGGGCTTTTGCTCTGGTTTCCCTCAGGGGGGATTTTTTGTACAGATTAGCTCTTTAGTCAGTCTAGATTTTTGAAGTCTCATGGCCTCTGACATGCTACCACTATCAACCGCCACATTCCGATCCATCCCAGCGCTTCTTTTATCAGGCAGCGCCGGCTGATTTGTGGCTCGTGGACCTTTTAGATCGAGTACTGCAACTCCTCTCTGGGGTCCAGAGTCCCATATCACCTTTGTAGATGACCACAAAGGCCAGAGAAAAGCCGGAGAGGATCAGTTTGATCATCTGTTGGGCTTTAGCGAGTGAACCATGGTTCACCTCGGGTGATTATCAGTGCAAATGAAGCAAGACGAAAACTTCAATGAGCCTCCTGCTGAGGAACAAGCTCACTAAGACCTTGTGTGTGCATCTGGCATCTGATTACACAACACAAGCGTAGCCTGACGATACCAATATGCCACCCACAAATATAAATGTTGGGAGAAAATACCTGCTGGGATTTATTAGAGGCTATGAGATTAACATAAGGGAATTTTAATGGACACAGTAATGGGTAATCAGATAGTATTGGTGTTATCCTTTTCAAGCCAAATTCCAACATTTAAAAAAACAAATTGTCCTAACAAATGTGTAAGACCTGTTAGATGATTTACTTAGTTATAGCTAATTCAAGAAATTCTTTGCCCATCAATTTTAAAACATTGAATGCACTTTATTTCTTTCTATGTTGAGATTCATGGACATCTTTTCTGCAGCTACTTCTCAGTCTATAATTTAAGGGCAGTTACTCTTAACTTGTCTCTTTTAACCACCATTTCACTTGGCGTTTTCCCCCACTCTCCCCAGTATGAATGAAATTTAATGAAGAGTGAAAATTGAATAATATGCTCCATTTCTTTGTGTATACTTCCGAGAATGTTCTTAACCCTGGGCCTGACCAAGTGATATGACCGAGGTGTGCAGCTTTTCATTTAGAAATAGCAGCAGGAAATGATCACATAGTTTAACAGAAGCTCCAATAATGTGTGAAAATGATGGGGGATCAGATACTAGTGCTGCTGCTATCCGTTCAATTAAATGAAGAGAAATACAGGATCTGGACTGGTTGTTGACGTGGG
This sequence comes from Etheostoma cragini, assembly GCF_013103735.1. NCBI lineage: Eukaryota > Metazoa > Chordata > Actinopteri > Perciformes > Percidae > Etheostoma > Etheostoma cragini. The sequence continues at coordinate 1,138,107 of NC_048416.1, forward strand.
CAGTTAGTGGGCAGTTGGGTGAGAAAAGAGAGCACTGATGTCTGTGGTAGGAGAAACACTGGCCATGATGGGATTAATGAAACACTAATGTGGAACTTCCCTCTAACAAGGAATGAACTCGGTGTACTCATTGTTAGCTACACACACGAGCGCACAGACAAGCCTTATGCACACACACACACTGGTTAAGCTTGAGATAAACAGTAACTCAGCCACTCCTACATGAACAAAATTAACCTTTAGCTTTTGGGTGTGTGTGTGTGTGTGTGTGTGTGTGTGTGTATGTGCGTACACGCTTCAGTATGTGTTATGTGTTGCATCTCTTCTAACCTTTAGCTCTGATAAATAGGAAGGTGAAATGCCATTTTGTTCTCTCTGACCCAGTTTCCCGTCTGCTTATTTCTCTGAACACGCAACATTTCAGCTGCTATTAGTGCAACGGTGCACTGTCTGAGACGGTAATTCAGAGGCAAGTGTGTGTGCTCTGGGTTATTGTGTGAGTGTAGCTCTAAGGGCGTATTTGTGCACCTGTTAGTTTAGTGTGTAAAGGATGTTAATGTGTATTTGCCCACCAGGGCTGTGCCAGTTTTTTAAAAATAATCGTCTAATTGATCAGGAACGACAGTCACCGCAAACAAAGACAAATAACAGTCAGGGCCATAAAATGCTATTTTTCTTTTAAAGGCTGAGTCTGTGCTTCTAGATGTGTGCAACTTCAAGTCATCTGAAACAAAACAAGCTGCTGTAGTCCACGTCTTCAAGCTGTTTTTACTCTGCATGAGATTTGTGTAAACTGTTTTCTGTGGCTGCAGCTCGATGATATCGGTGAAAAGAGCCATTACAGCCAATTAGCTACTCTGTCATTAGGGAGGGTTGTGTGGGCTACTGGAAACTTCTCCACACAACAGAATACATTAGAGCTGAAATAGCTGCTAAAGTTGAAATAGCTAATATCTAAAAATATTCCATATTAGCAACAGCAGGGTTGCGGTTTGCTCAAATTTTGCCGTCAGTGTGGTTATGAAATCAATACTGGATGCTCCCTCTGCTGCCGTTGCTTCTCATAACTTTAATACTATATACATATGCTTACAGTATTAGAAGCTGTAGGTCCCCGTCCCTCAGGTTACACTTTTTTATTGTGCCAATCGACCGCATTCATAGTTCTATGATCTAAAGTCCCCTGGTGCAAACCTGTCAGATTATGTGGGTTTTTGCTTAGAATCGTGTGTGCACATTTTGAGCAGGCCTCCTTCATTTTGCGTTTGCATGAATGGAGGAGGGGTTGGAGTGCAGGAGAGAGGTTCGGGTTGCGATGTACCCAAGACGAGTCTGTCTGCATCTGTCATGTTGGAGTGCGCTCAGTCTGTTCGTGTTTGAGACAGATGACTTGCTCTGCTCCCCAAGGTCCTCCTGTTAGTCTGCGTCCTTTATCTCCTACTGATCCAACAGACGGCCTGCACCGCGTGTGTACCTTTGTTTGTTTGTGCGTAGGCTTGGGTGTGTGAATATTTTTCATGTGCGCATTCTGCCTTTAATTGTGCTTGCGCACACAGAGTTATGTCGATCCATACTATCGGGAAGTTTTGTACAGGAAGATAGAGGTTTTGGAGGCATGCTGAGTTGGGAAATTGAAAGTGGAAAGTGCAGCGGTGTAAAAGCTCTGCCCCGCTGGATTCACCAGAGAGGTGACATGCAGACACCCGCAGCTAAATGATGCAGAATTGTCTGTGTCTGCAGGCTGTGAGTCTGGTACACACACACACTTTGGGAGCTGCTGACAGGTCCTCTGCAGAGGTTAAAAGCTGTCATAAGTAGACTTGAAGCAATAGCCCAGTGGTGCTGGCCAGGGAAGTCCATAATGCCCGACCTTTGTCTCAGTAATCTGGGACTGTCTTGACTGATGTACAGGGACCACACACACACAAACACACATTAAAAAAAACATCCCCACATATTCCCAAACATTTGTACACATATAAGCTGAAGTACAAATTCCCACTCATGCACATATCTGCCCAAGCATGTACATACACTCAAATACACATAAATGTACACACACACACACACACACATGCGCACACACACACACACACACACACACACACACACACACACACATTTGGGATGAGGCCAACACACACAACTAGAGATCAGGGGAGAGTGTAAGAGAAATGGGGAGTGTGAGTAAGAGATGAAGGCTGGCAGACACACACACACACATACACACACACACACATGTGCACAACCCCATACACACATATTCTTCCTCTGCTTCACAGAGAGAGATCACCTCCCACTTCTTCTTTCCAAACTGAGCTCTCCTCCTCGTCCTCTCAACTCCTCACTTCATCACCTCCTTCCATATTCCCTCACCGACATATGCTCGCACAGACTCCCCAATGCACACGATTACTAACACACACACACACACACACACACACAAACACACAAAATTGCACGCACACTTCAGACGGATCAGGTCTCACCCCTCCCCGGCTCGCACACTCTCTCGTCTTCAAAAAAGGGAATCTCCCGCTTCCTCTCCTGCCCCTACTCACCCCGCACTCTTCTTTCCATCCCCTCTCTAAACACCTCACCCCCCCCACACACACACACCTCTCTTCACTTCACCTCCCTCCCTCACCCCTCCACAGCACCACCGCTCCTTCTCCCCCCACCCGCTGCTATCCCATAGTGCTCTCTGCTGGAAGGATTTAGAGGTACCCTGTAATTTTGGTGTCGTAGGAGCTCTTAAGTCCTGCCTGATCTTCTGGCTACACAGGCAGCCAGTGTGTGTGTGTGTGTGTGTGCTTGAATGTGCATTTGTGTCTGTGCATGCACATGTCAGTGTGTGCTTTAGTCGGTGTTTGCTTCTGTTGGGCCAAGTGCTTACATGTCTGTATTTTTTTTTTGCAACCATTTCAAGTGTGATTGTGTGTGTGCAGCCGTGCATGCTTTTGCGCTTGTGTGTGTGTGTGTGTGTGAGTGTGTGTGTGTGTGTGTGTGTGTGTGTGTGTGCATGTAAAAGAGAGCAGGAAGCAGGAGAGGAGCTCCCCCTCTGGCTGTATACTGACGCAGTGAGCTGAGCAACAGTTGTGTGCACTGGGCCGCTAACCATCTTAAACCTCGACATTAATGCTGTTACCTGCTTAGTGCACGTGCAGCTGAGCGGCTCCTGGGAACCGGCAGCACGCGGCGATATTATAGCCGCTGCATGGCGTTTCTTTGCAAATCCAACATGTGGGAAAAAGGCAGCGTTGTTGAGCAAGAAGATGAGAATATCAGCTCTGTCCACGCACATTACTCTATAACCACATTTATTCTAACCTAAATTCAATATTGGATTTGCAAAATAGCATGAAAAATGTGCAGCACAAATGTCAAAGAAATGACTATTTTATATTGTCTGCCAGGTTGTATTATTGAGAAGAAACACGAGAAGAAACCGTTGGCCGGGCCAACGCGTCTAATTTATCCGAAATGATATGAAAAGTCTGAGTGAATTTACTTTGCTGAAGCCAAGCCTGCGCGCAGGAGGCTCCGCAGGAGAGACGGCGAGCTAGAGGTTGATTGCTGATTTCCATTTCTATTTCTAGGACAAAGAAATGGCGTACTGATGGGTTTGGACATCTATTTAGATCCATTTCATTCTGCCATAATCAGGTTTTAGCCATGGCCTAATACTCAGGATTAGAAAAGGTTCAAAGTGCAAACATCTAGATCCTCCTGTATTATTCCAGTCTGCCAACCTCACTCTGTATATGTGTGTGTATGTGTGTGTATGTGTGTGTGTGTGTGTGCTGGTTCACGTGCATGCTTGCATGCATGCCAGATTTGCTGGGGAGTGTTATCTCTGGAATCAGGCCCATAAACCTAATCTAACCCTCTCTGTGCTCATTCAGGAGTGAAATATTTTTGTGCAAATAGCCTCTCTTTTCCTTCTCCCCACTTCGACTCGGGTGTGCTAATGTAAACAAAAAGCAAGATAGGAATATCGCAGACATGAGAAATAGCCACTTCGGTTGAGACACTCTGTGTTTGATACAGACACGCATGCCTGACAGGGCTGTGTTTAGCTCCCTGCTTTGCCTCAAATGGATAACCCGGCTATGTGTGCTGCTGTTTTACCCTGATGCAAACTGGGAGTGATCAGATGGTGGTTGTGTCTGTTTATGTATTTAATTTTTTTCTTTCTGAAAATGTGGACATTATTACTGGTGGTTACTGTGACTACCTGGCCCCTGCTCTGCTCGTCTAAGTGGAAGTCTGAATGCGGTGCAGAATCGGCGGGGGGCGGTGTGTGAAAGGTAGCCAATGAATGTCACCTCTCATCCACTTTCTCATTAAACAACCTGCTCTCTGTCTGTCACATGGGCTGTATCTATCCCCTCGTTTGGTGCTTTGGGCAAATCTTGCGCACGAGAGCATGCACGCGCATGTATAGACACGACGGCGCATGCACACACACACGTACACACAGCCTATTGCGCTGTATGAAAGCAAGCCCCCTTTGGGCTGGACAGGAATAATAAGCAGCAGATGATTCATGATGGAGATGGGGAATGTATTCAGCAGGACCACCTGAGTGACCTCATTTAGCAGAACCTGAGAATAAATATAGACCACCGTGTCACACTTTAGCTTCGGCTTGTGATGTCTCGGCCAGTCAGCACTCCATCTCCCACTCTTCTCCTCGGAGCTCCTAAGGGTGCAATCTTTTCACTCTACCCTGAATGTCCCAGTGAAATCTGGGTGCATGTGTGTAAAAGCAAGAAATTACTACATTCACATATGTGTGTTAATGTGCTGGCAGTAGTGGTATATGTGTAGTATTGGAACAGGAGCCTTTATTGCAGGCCAGCCCTTTCCCCTGTAGGGCTTTCTTCTGGCTGACACATTTGTACTGTAGATATTTTCCCAACATCAACATTTGGCACCTGGTTTCTCTTATGACTTCAGCAGCTGGAGATCTTTTGTTCTCCCAAACTCTGCGACCAGTGATCCACACCCACAAAGAAAGACTTAAATCATACAAAAAAACTGCTTTGGAGCCTGACCGCTTTATTAAAAAAAGCAACATTCCTTCATGCAATGACCGGTTCTTTCGGTATTTTGGACTCCTAATCGGTTTGTTCCACTAAATCATTAGCAGCAGAATGGAAGTTTCTTTGTTCTTTGTCCTGTCATTGCTCTATCCCTTTGTGTTTTTATCTCCTCCGAGACACACAGGAAGACCCAATTCCCCAGTTTCCTCTTTCCAAAACACGGCATGACCGTCGGCCTTTTAATATCTGGAAATCCAGATTTGGATTAACGTCAGTATGCGGGGATGAGCGAGCGAGCGAGAGAGAGAGAGGTAGAATTGAGTATGAGAGAGTGGAGATAGAGTGAGTGAGAAGCTTTCAGATTAAAGAAAAGCTGGCAGTGTGTCCTTGTTGTGGAGAAAGGTTTGGGAGTTTGAGAAATGGGGCTGGCAGTCCTCCTTTCTCTGAGTGAACACTGACATGATAAATGTAAATACAGTGATATCCAACAAGGGTTAAAATGACAAACACAGGAGTGTGTGTTGCTCATTGCAGTCTGCATGTTTTTTGTGTGTTTTTTTTAAGATTCACCGCACATTATTTAATGGACTCAACAGTTGTTCCTGGAGTCGATTTCCACCTTGAATAATACTTAAAAGATGGATTCACATACAGAAATGTGGTTAAAATTGGACACGGTTAATCGGATTATGAATTTCCATCGCTGCAGTAAAAGCCTTTATTATATTAGACGTTTTAAATGGCCTGAATACCAACAAAACATAAACTGATCATGTCTTTTAAATCCAGCTCTCTGTCAGTTGTTTGCCTAAACAGAAACCTCGAAGGGCCAATTTATCACAATGCCACGTCAGTAATGCAGGAGCCTGTTCAGCCAGCCTGAAGGAATAGTTCATTTAGATGACAGAAGTAAGTTAACACTGAGAAGATTTGCACTCCCTGAGTGGATATAAAATTCATAGCATGACACTCACTCGGTCAGATTATTCAAGCGCCTTTTGAGCTCGATCTTCAAAGAGCTCATTTTTGTATAACCTTGCCCTGGAAATTTTAAAATTGAAAGAAGAGGAGAAATTGGGCGGAAAATGGCAGGATGAGGTTAACAATTGTGGCGTCTGGGCCATTCAGGGCTGCGAGACATTTAAGGCCTTTAAGGCTGGGAACAGGCCTGTTCACCTCACTGTCTTTGAATGTTCCTTTTACAAGAGACATGCGCTCTGCATGGACTTTACATAAATCATAAGACTCACTTAGCCTCGAGTGTTCATTCACATTAATGTCCTACGTAAATTTCCAATCTTTTTGTTCCTGCGCTGCACTCGGCCCAGCTTGGCCTCTCGTATATATTTCAGTGTCCGGTTCACTCAGTCGTGTTGAGTCTACAGCTGGGGGAATTTGCCAAAGAGCTCATGTCACAATGTTATTGCAAATTATCACGTACTCCGGCCCCACTAAAAAAGAAAAGAAAGTGGTGGTACTTTTTGTAACCCAGATCCGGTGTATAATCTGATAATGTAACATAATATTAGTGCAATTCATTATTTAGTTTTCTTCAATTTCTCTGGAGTACGAAGCTTAATCCCAGAGGTTAACAACATGTCAACATTAATAATACTTAGGAATGACAAGGCATGAATCAACCAAAGGAGCTACTCCATAGCACCAGAACCAGGTTGTAGCACTGCTAGATATAACAGCAGTTTATAGCAAGGAAGTGCATGTAGAAACATTGATACAGATGCTAGGGAGAGTATTTTCATGTTTGCATTGTGTGGACCTACCCAACCTTCCCGTCTAGTAGCTGAGTCTGCCTGTCTGTGTGACATCATTAGATAAGCACCCTCTCCAAGACTATCTCATCATAATGAGGGTGCCATCTGAAACAATCAGCCAGGGAGATGGTCATTGAGTTAAGAGGGAGGAAAAGGAGAGGGGTAGAGTCAGATAGTGCAGATAAAAAAAATAAATGAAGTGAGCGACAAAACAGAGAGGGGCAGGGAGAGAGAGAGAGAGAGAGAGAGAGAGAGCGAGCAAGGGAGTGATAACGCAAGGAAGAGAAACAAAAGCATTTCAGAGGAAGGGTGTAAGTTGAAACAGCAGACTAAGCGGAGATGGAGATCATTTGGGGAATTCCAAAATTAGAGCTGCAGTTGCATGCGCCCACACAGGCGCACGGCCACACACACACACACACACACACACACACACACACACACACACACACATATCCATTCGCCTTGTGTTAGCTGCTCAGTGTTAAGGTCAGAGTCACACTCTGTCTCCCTAGGTCATTATCACGGGCCTGAAAATAGACAGCCAATTGTGTCACAGTGTCTAAAGTGAATGTGACATTGAATAAACAACCCTGAGCTCTAGTCCTAGAAGAACACACAACTTTAAAACAAAAGGAAAGAACCCAACCCATACAAAACACATTAATATATATAATATATATGCCGAGGGCTAAATGCCTCCCTTAATATTAAGAGAGGCATTTAGCCCTCAGCACTACCAGAAAGTAATGACACATGTGGCTCAGAGGGAGTAAGCAGCTCGAGGACTTGGCAAGCAGCTGGAACGCTCTCTGGCATGTCTCACTGCTAAAGTATGCACAGACAGAAAACACACACACACACACACACACACACACACACACACACACACACACACACACACACACACACACACACACACACAGGTCTGACCATGTTCCTCCACACACTCCACCTCAGTGCCCACCATCCCTCAGTAGACTCTAATGTTGTTCCATTCATTTGACTTCACTTTATTGTGTTAATGGGAGCTACCGTTGAGAGGAGCTGGCGGTTGATTGAGGGTGAGACTGGCTAATCACTGGAACAGCTAATCAGTGCTTGTCGTAAATATTGATTAGGTCTGTGCGTTATGGACGTGCTCATTAACCAGTGTGTCATCTTCTCTCCTCTTTCCCCTTCTTTCTTCTCTTTACCCTCCATCACGTTCTACCTCTCCTTGTCCTCTCCTTCTACCATCTCCTTCTCTCTCCCCCCCCCCCCTACAGCAACGTCCAACGGTACAGTCGAGGGCCTGGAGAACCGGGAGGGAGGCGTGTGCAAGAGCCGAGCCATGAAAGTCATCATGAAAGTCGGACAAGGTAAATGTGTGCTCCCCTCACATGTAGAACACGATCCAGCGCTGCTGCCTTCCAGCCATGTTTCACTTTGCAGTGACATTTCCATTTCTCGCCATGTGTGTGTAGCGTGACTTTGTCTGCCGACAACACCTGCTCGCTACATCTGAACTTGTGTTATGAAATAAATTAGCCACTAGTCTTTATGTATGTTTTTTTTTGATAGGACTTCTTTAGTGACATTACCTTGGGCAAGGTACTAATTCAACGTGAGCATTTATCCACTCCTAGTGATGTCATCTTGAGTCCAAGCCAAATGTAAACAAAAGCAAAATATGATTTTTTTTCACGTTGGAAGAGTTGTGTTAGATGAAATATGGTTTTATAATTTTAAGAATTAATATTTAAAGATTTTGCATACATTTGAATTTAATAGGCTATACACAATTTAACAATATTCCTGTTGATGTAGATTCCAGCCCTAACATTAACAACTATTTTGAAATATGACATATATATATATATATATATATATATATATATATATATATATGTGTTTATATATATATATATATATGTATGTGTTTATATATATATATTTAATATATGTAAAAAAAAAGTAGTGTTGTCCTTTGCTTTTTATTTTAAAGAAAAATATATGTTAATACTTAATACTTTGCTATACAGCAATAATAAATAAAAAGGTGTCTAACCCAGTAGGATTAAGGACTTTAAAGTGTTAAAAGAGTGCTATTATTTTAATTTATTTTCCAACAATTACAACCCCCCCCCCCCACCCCTACAAATCCATAACTGCTTATTGACTAGTTAATGAATAAATGAACACATAATACCAACGCTGCAATCATATTTAATTATTTATGACTAGGCCCATAAACACCCCCCTAAATCTCGGGGCCTTTATGGAGTCTGCTCAGTTGTTTCAGAGTAAAGAAGAAGTATTTATGATTAAAATAAATACAATATGTCTTTAAAATTTTAAAAGTAAATTGTACATAGTAAATACATATTACAATTAATAAAAGTAATTAATATAATAAACTACTCGTTCACATTCATATTTAAAGAATTCTTTTTCTTCTTATTCATTCATTCACTAGCTCTCTAAACACCACTCACAGATCACAAATACATTATTATTAATTATTATCAAGTGTGCACCCGCATTGTAGTGTATTATACTGTGGTATGTAATAAACCATTTATTGTTGTTAATATACAGTTTTATACATCCTTAAACAAATTAATTGTTACTTTTAAATCACTTTCACATCAGCAGTTTTTCACTTCATTGTTTTTCATGTATTCAGGTTATTTATCAGGGATAGCGCATATTAATAAACATCCCTGTAAATGTGCCAGAATTACCCAGAAGGCTAGTTTTCATCTGTAGTCCCTGGGCAGGTGGGACGTTGGCAGCATAAAATAAAATAACTCTAAAATCCAGAAACCAGTTGACGTCTTTCAGGCGGGGTTGAATAAACTGTATTATTATTATTATTATTATTAGTAATAGATTACAGATGTTTAAGGTCAAAGAGTTTGTCATAAATCATACTGAGTTAACTGTTGCTTTCATTTCTCTGGTTGTGTTAGGCCGTTGCAGGCAAAATTGCAAATCAATAAGCGGGACTGCTTTATGGACTGCACTATTGGATTTACAGCGTTTCTGCTACAATGGGATGAAGTTCTGGGATTAGTTTGCTATTTAGTTAATTATAAATCTGCCATCTGGTTGTCTATAATCAGCTTCTCAGTTGAATTTCCAGTAAAGAATCTTGATATATTATGAATATCAAGCTGTAAAATGACCTGTACTATTAACACATGGTTTATATGGAGAATATAATATATATATATACACATATAAACAGTTTGTGCAAATAGTGAGATCACTGAGAAATCTGCAGTTACTGAGTCCAGATAAAGGAGGACTCCACTTGAGATTGTAGAAAGGCGTCTGATATTCCTCAGCTGTTATTCAACCAGATTCAAAGTAAAGTATGAAAATGTGTTTGAAATCGGTTTCTAAGTGCATGGTCGGGTCAGCCATCTTAAAATGCTGCAAGTAAACAAGCGAGCTTTGTTTGGATATCCTTGGACACAACATTTGGTTTTCATCATACATTTCACTTTTAGACGCATTTTTACTCAATATCTGGAAGTCTATATCCTGAATTTGACAGGGTACAGTACACAGATGTGTTACTCTGTAAACATTCCCCCCATCCTCGATGTGGTTGTTTTGACCGAAACAGACACTAACCACCATGTGAGAGGAACATCTGCCCGCCACCGTGATTGGATTCCAGCTTAAAAGCTGGTTCTCAACATGTCAAAAATAAACTGAGACTTGCTGAGAAAACTGCAGACTGTATGTGTGTGTGTGTGTGTCTGCAAATGTGTGTGCAGATATTTGAATGCTGGCTAGTTGGATGACAGCAGTGTGTCCTGGCAGGCGGTGGGAAAATAGAAGCTAACAAGATGCTGATGCTAGCAAGGTCTGAGTCGGAACAAATTCAGCAGATACAGGGAAATCTAGCCAATGCTTTCTGTGGAAGGGAGACGGGCTTTGCGTTATCTTTCCATGTAGGTCAATTTGAGCATCCGACAGCCCCGTATTGCAACACCATCTCCAAATGACAACATGGCTGCATGAATGCGGGCAGCACAGCCGACTGTGAGAAAAACAAATCCTTGAACTCGCGTTAATGAAAGTTGAAAGGAAATGTCTTATTCGAGGAAAGTTCGAGGAAAGTTCCTCTCAGATGGTGTCTGTTGCTGTGGCTGCCGGCTGTTCCTCGACTTCGGCAGATCCGTGCGCTCATTTCCTATAACGGGCCGAAGCGAGCTGTCACTCACAATTGATGTGCCCTAAAAACCTTGTTAGAGATGATGCTGTTGGCCCAGCTGCTACTACTTTTAAATCTATTTCTGTGGGTGGAACTTTTGATGCATAATGGGCCCATCCAACCCAGTAACTATATAGAGAAATCAGAGCGGCGACAGGAACTTCCATTTAGCTGCTGCGTCAGAATTTCTAGAAAGCTGAAAGAAGTGACCGTTGGGCTGGAACTAACCATTTTCAGATTATTTTATTGACTCATTAATAATTAGTTTTCTCTATAATCAATCAATCAATCAAAATGTATTAATAAAGCACTTTACAGCAACCAGAAGGTATCCAAAGAAACCAGAAATAAAAACACATGTCAAATAGAAAGAATGAAAAACATAGAAATAGAAAACATAGAAAACAGTCAAATCAGAAAAGGTTACAAGAAAAATAAAGGAGAATAAAATTGTCCTACCACTGCTACTTTTTAAAAGCCAAACTAAACAGATATGTTTTGAGTCTGGACCTAAAAGAGCCACACATTTAATAGTGCCAATATCGAGGAGGGGGGGGGGGGGTAACTTGCAACCACAAAGCCCTGACCCTCAATGACCAGTTGTGTTCCTGCAAAGTTAAAATCTCGGACAGAATACTACTTTGAGCCCTCAATAACTAACAGTAAAACCTTAATATTGATTCTAAAACCCACCGGGAGCCAACGCAGGGTGTAGAGAACGGGGGTGATGTGTGCACGTCGAGGTGTGTTTGGTAAAAAGCGAGCAGCAGCATTTTGCACAAGCTGAAGGCGTGAGACGGACGTCTGATCCAGACCAACGTAGAGAGCGTTACAGTAATCCAACCTTGAACTAATAAAAGCATGAGTGGCCTTTCCTAGATCGTGCTTGTTAAAGAAAGGCTTAACTTTAGCCAGGAGACAGAGCTGGGAAAAGCTCCTTCTAACAACATTACTGATCTGCTTGTCAAATTTCAAGCTGCAATCAAAAGCAACCCCCAGGTTTTTGACAGCTGACCTAGTGTAAGATGCCAGAGCTCCCAAACTCACACTGGACCAGTCTGCAAAATAATACTCTCCGTGTGGTATTCAATCAAATTAAGAAAGCTTTCTGAAAGCCACAACTTAATGTAAGTGATACAACTAAGCAGGAAGTTTAGTGGGACACTGTCATTTACTTTCATGGCAAATAGATAACATCTCCCAAAAAATGCCATTTCCCAGAGCCAAGGGAGCCGTATTTAGATTGAATTTCTTTTTTTGACTGACTATAAGCGCTAAAAGGATTTGTTTATTAATCACCTAAAGGGTTGACAAGCAAATAACAATAACATTTGCTGGTTGTAGCTTCTGGAATATTAACATTTGCTGCTTTTTCTGTTTTATTTAATTGTAAATTGACCATATGTGTCTTGTGGACCATTGGTCAGACTAACCAAGTAATTGGAAGATAAAGAAACAAATCAGGGTTTGCAGCCCTAGACTCTGGACCTCCTGCAGCCCCACTACAGTGCTGCTCATTATTAGAGGAACACATGCTTAAGTTGACAAAAAAAATCATCTTTTGGAAATTTATCTTAATGCCTTAATTAATTTAAAAAAATAGGAAAAATCTAATATTTTCTTTGTGAATGAATAATGTAGCATACATAAATAAATGTTATTCTTGAAATACAGGGGGCATAAGTATACACCCCCCTATGTTAAAATACAGTGGCATAAGTATACACCCCCCATGTAAAAATACAGGGGGCATAAGTATACACCCCCTATGTTAAAATACAGGGGCATAAGTATACACCCCCTATGTTAAAATACAGGGGCATAAGTATACACCCCCTATGTTAAAATACAGGGGCATAAGTATACACCCCCCTATGTTAAAATACAGTGTACAGTATACACCCCCCTATGTTAAATTCCCATAGAGGCAGGCAGATTTTTATTTATAAAGGCCAGTTATTTCATGGATCAGGATACTATGCATCCTGATGATGTTCCCTTGGCCATTGGAATTAAAATACCCCCCCCCCCCATCATCACATACCCTTCACCATACCTAGGGATTGGCATGGGGTACATTTTATAACTCTCAATGCAAATCAAACCAGGTTTTAGGCTTTTAGGCTAAGCCAATCCCTAGGTATGGTGAATGGTATGTGACTTTATCAGGATGCATAGTCCTCACAGGTTAGATTTTCCCTCATTTTTGAATTAAGGGATTAATATCAATTTCCAAACGATGATTTTTTCCATTCCTCTTTTTATTCAACTTCAGCATGTGTTCCTACACTCACGAGCAGCGCTGGAGATGTTGTTTTAATTAACACAAACATCACCGGGCTCTGCTTGACTCTGACTCCACATGCTATTGGGTTTTAAGCCACATTTCCTCCGCCTCTGCAGCTAAATGCCAACGCTGCCCACAGCCAAGTCCCCAGGATCTTCCCATATGTCCACTCGTACTCCTGTGCACTTTGCTCCATGGATTATATTTTGGTGACTCACGCCTGTGGGCAGTGTGTGCGCGTTCTTTGTATTGTATTTTCTTGTGGAGACACTCCCGTGCCTAATCATGTTGAATCATCGGTTTGGGGGAAATCATGTGCCCTGACACATCAAGATCTAACTGTATTTCATATGCTTCTGTGTTCCGTCTTTTGTCTTTATAGAAAATATGAAGTGAAAAGGAAGCTAAATTGATTGCAGGGGAAATACAGGAAGCCCATATTTTAGACTTCCATCGCTGTTCGCCACTCTCTTTCTCCTCCACCACATCATGTCACCGTGCTCATTAGAAATATGTTGACTCACCGCCTCGCACGCATCTCTCCCCCTCTCTCCCCCTCTCGTTTTATCTCCCTCTGTCTCTCCCAACATATCTGTCTCTCTTCTGTCGCTCGATCATTGTCTCCCTCACTTTCACTCCACCTCCTCCTCCTCCTCCTCCTCCTCCTCCTCCTCCTCCCCCTTTCTTCTCCCTCCTTCTGGCGGGTTGGCAGTTCTGAGGTAGTTGCTGTCTGCATAGCTAAGGGAAATGTCAGCGGTACACACCGAAAAATGGGTCAGAACATTAGAACGCTCCCTGCACATGCTCAGTGGTAGAAACACAATGTTGGGGCTATATAAGTGAATCAGATCACTGTGTCCTCTTGTATCCTCTGCCATATGTGAATGGTCCCACATCTCACCCTGTCTTTTCTCATCAATTATTGACGGAGCACAACAGCTCACGGCTCGGTTCACCACTGCTGCAATCAGCACGGAGCAATGCGGTGGTCTGGACAGGGAGAGGGTCGGGGGGGAGACGAGATCAATTTGTTCATAGTGAGATTATGTTCACCCAAAAAATAATATTACCCACGAAATTACGTCCTTCTTTGTCTTTCCATATTTCCTCCCTTTTTGCTTTTCTCTCTCTCGTTTCTATCGTTTATATCTTCCAGACATCCTACACCCAAATAATTTCCTTCCCTGAGTCTCGGCCAGACTGAGGTGGAAATAGAAAATAGACTGCCAGTCTATCAGGCCTTTTTTTTTTACACACACACACACGCACACACACTTGCCACCAGGGACTCAAATGTAAATTGCCTCCCCACACGCCCTCCTCTCCATTTCTCACACACACCCTTGGAGCAGGCCTTTGGGCAGATGCAGATAAGGCCTGATAGAGGAGAGGCATCTGATAGTGTTCTGTGGAATCCATCAAATCGGTTTCGGTATTAGTTTATAACTGTCCCCTGTCTGCCGGCCCTGCCCTCGTAAAAGCCGCACCACGGACCCACCAGTGTTTACTGCACAAAGACTTCAAAGTGCGTGTGCTAAAATCACAACAGACGGACAGATAAACTGTCTGTTTCCTTTGCGTTCCCCTCAGAGCTTATACAACACTCTCCTCTTCCCCTGGTCTCCCCCCTTCTCTTCCTGTCCTCCTCTCCTCTCCTTTTGAGAAGTGTGTCTCTTTCAGGCAGAGTTAAAGCCAGAGCAATAAATAAGACATATTATGGCCTTTTAACGTGATGAATTATGTAAAACAATAAAAAGTAAAACTACTTTACCCTCATTCTGCCATGCCTTAAGTGTATTGTAACTATATTGTAGGTGTGGGCTTGTGTGTGTGAGTGAGTGCGTGTGTGTGTGTGTGCGGGTGTGTGTCCTATGCTCTCATGAATGTGTCAGTGTTGGAAATGCTTGTCTGAGTGTTTGCTGAAGGAGCTGCTGATAGATGTAAAATCATTTTTTTTACGACAGGACTGGGATACTGGCATGTTTCGCAGATGTTCGCTAACTTGTCCTTCCTCTTTTTGTGCTTTTAAATTTACTTCTGAGATGTTTTCAACACCTACAAAGATAACCTTCTCCGTGTATAAAAGGATATATCAAAAGATACAAAAATAATAATCCTTGCCGCTCCAGAGGAACCAGTCATTGTAATTCAGCGCATGCAGCGGGCCAAGGCTGAGTTTGTGTGTTTTTGTTTCCCACAGTCCCCAACGCGGTGAACCCCGTGGCGCCGGAGGCTCCAGAAGACAACGCCATACCAGAGTCCAGTCCTAGTCCGCCTGATGTGCGTCAGAGTAGACCCGATATGCCGGGAAACCCTGGTGAGTAGATGGACAGACCAACATTTTACCCATGAACTCTTTACTGAGTAAAGGCTCTTTCCTGAATGCGTTCTAGTTTCTAGAATGCAAATATTTTAGTAAAATAAAGTTTTATTTAAGTGTAGAAAAAAAATGAATCTTCACAGCCTCAAGGCTTCCTCTAATAATTAATCACATTTAGCTTGAAAAGAGAAAATAAGCATCATAGTTGACTCTCTCAAAGTAAGTATTCTCTCACATGGCGTTTTCATGCCGCAGGCATTCCTTTGATATTTGGGGGTCAGCATGCAGAAAAAGATGTAAAGCTAATAATATATAGAATAACAAAATACTCACCAAAATGCAGCTTCTACAATAAAACAATAAGAAACCACACCCAGAACAAATACAGATCATTCCTTTCTCATTAATACTGTACACAATGCGTGTGCCGCACCAAAGGAGACTTAAAGACGAACCTCTTTATTATATATTTTTTTAAACCTCATTAGAATTGCAGATAAATGAAGATTAAAAGCAGAGCTAATTCAAGAAGGCTCCAGAGCACCTTTCATAACTGCTTCCCACAGAAGGGACTACTTTTTTGACTTTTTTTTTGACACAACTTTATGCCACAAACTTCCTCCAAGTACAGTCTGTTCTGCCTGTCTCAATGTGATAAGCGGCCCTCATTTAATAATTGCTTAGTTGACATTAGTTTCTCTATAAAAAGATTTCCTAATGTCACTTTTTCCCCATACCCGGGCTTTTACCTGTCTGCCATTGTTAGATCAGTGATTATGTCAAGTGAAGAAGTGAAGGCTGGAATGAAGGACATGTCACTGCGGTTTGAGGGGCTGATATTTTAGGAATGAAATGTCTGACAGCTTCACTCCAGCTCTCTCCAGTGCCCAGAATGCACGAAATTCCTCGCGCCTCTGATTTCACCGATAAGGCTCAGATCGGTAGCTTTTGGTGATGTCACTTAGTCGTGATAAGGCATAAGGCCCAGTTATCCCCTCCTTTAAAAACATTAGTGGGGATGGCAGTCTCTGGTGGTAGGAGACTTTGGTGTGCCTGTGGGGGGGGGGGGGCAGTAAAGAGTGAGTGCTGCTCTTTGGCAGCAGCTGCCTGCATACTGTACATGGAAAACAGATTTGGTTCTTCTCAGATTTCAGTCAGTAGAGGAGCCAGTCATTCTCTCTCTCATCCAGTAACTGCCCCCCTCCCCATAGCAGACAAAAGGATAAAATAAAATCAGATGTTCGGATATGCATTCTTTCCCCATATCTCACTTGACCTTTGCCATACAAATGTTGCCTCGACATGTCAGACAAGTTGCCAAGGCTCAATCTTATCAGAGCGGGAACCTTTGTTATGATGAGCGATGTGTACAGATTTCATTAGGAGTCTATTTTGAATGAGCTAATTCGATTAGATTACATCAATCGGGCTGTTAGTCATGTAGAGCAAACAACAAACAGGGATCTGATCGCAGTTGATTTAGGCATAGAACGTTAAGATCTGCACATGACAGGACTGGCTTACAGTAAGTGATGTTACTCCTCTGATTGTTCGGCAGGCTCTAAGGGACTGGATGAAAAGGATTTGGGGGGGTAGGCCAGCTGACGCATACCCCCCTCCCACCTCCCCATTTGTTAAAAAAAACGGCAATATCTCCAAATGATAATTGATTTATGGCAAACTTAACAGAATAGTGAAACACAGCAACTCACTATTTTTGCTTAAGGAGCTGCTAAATAAACTTTATTCTATTCTATTATAGCCACCAAATGTAAACCAGGAACAGCTCTGTGCCACGCAGCTGCGCTGCCTGTTTTCACCGCGCACCATTTCCTCTGCATATGGCAAAATGCACCTTTATGGCTCATATGAAAGCCATCTTTTTGATGGGTCTATTTGGTCTCCTTTTTATATAATAAATCTCACAAATAGTGAAAGAATATGTTGTAAGAAAAAAAAAAAAAACTTCTTGTTCTCCAAAAAAAAGTCAGGCTGCCCCGCCTTTAATAAACCCTCCCTAATGATTTATGTACAGTCTCTAAGCCGTCTCTCTTTTTATTCCTCCCACTAGACACCATGAATCAGGGCCCCGCCGGTCCCCCGGGAAACTCGGACGGCATCCTTGGCTCCAAAGCTGCCATTTTCTCCGCCATCGGGGTCGGCTGCATCATCTTCCTCCTGCTCATCCTCCTCCTCGTCATTCTGCTCATCAAGATGCGCAAGCGCTCCAGGAAAAACGCCCACTCGCAGCCCCGCCCCTCGGCGCTGTCCCTCAGCACGCTGTCCAATCCCAAGCTGCCCGGCGGCACGTCTGGCACGGAGCCCAGTGACATCATCATTCCACTGCGGACAGAGAACAACTACTGCCCTCACTATGAGAAGGTGAGCGGCGACTATGGCCACCCCGTCTACATTGTCCAGGAGATGCCCCCCCAGAGCCCCGCCAACATCTACTACAAAGTCTGACACGCTCCGCACAGCCAGCGACAGCCGGGAGAGAGAACGAGAGGAGCGCTTGATTAATGTTCTTGGGAAGAACACTTTCCTTTTGCATTTTGGGGACTTGATGCGTCTTCAAGCCTGTGTTATTTTTACCACCTGCTGCACAAATCTGGAGAGCCACGCACCGACCAGTAACCAGCGGGGGTGTGAGCTGACTGCTGAGACATGTTTGTTCTGTTTGTTTGGGTTGTCTCACAATCCCCACCCACCTGCCCCTTCTAATCCTCGCCTCACCTCCCCACCTTCTACATCTCCCCCACTGTTCTCCACGGGGGTGGAGGTGGGCTGGGGGGGGGGACTGGAGCGAACCAGCAGATGGAACTCTAGCTTCCTGGTTCACTGTCCCCTTTAACAGGCAGGGTATAACTTATCTCAGTTCCCTGAAGTACAGTCTGTGCTACACCCAATTAAACACACCATCCCAGCACACTAGCCAGGAACAGGCCGACACAGGCCCCGGACGCCACTCAGCCTGCAGTCTGTGTGCAAGCATAAGACGTGTATGTGTGTGTGTGTTTGCGTGTGTGTTAGTCAGGGCTCCGTGCTGGGCCAGGAAACTCTCCAGATAGCTCAGGTATCAGACACAGTGTGTGAAATGATGTGTTCCTCTCCCTTCGCACCTCTGATGTTTGCCTTACTTACTATTTTTAATGGAGGAATTCCTCAAACCCTGATTCAGTTCACAAAGCAGTTGTATTTTGTTAGACTTTTCCTACAAGTGCACAATGTATAGAGTTGAATAGATTGTCATTATCACTCCGTCTTCTCACCACCCATATCATCCATTACATTCATTGTCTTCCTGGGAAAGAGAACCTTGACCTGGACTGTTGATGTCATGGTGCGTATGTGTGTGTTTCCCGGAAAACTCCCTTCTGATCCGATATGAGCTTAACCATTACTCTGGTATTTATGACCTGCTTGTGTGTATTTGAGGGTGTGTACTGACTGGGAGTGTGTGTGTGTGTGTTTTGGCATGTCCAGACCAGTCCTGTATCTGGGCAGACTTAACTGGCTTAAGGGTTAAACACTAAGTTACTGTATGGTAAGGTTCAAAAACAAGACAGACTGACGCGCCGACAAGCCCAAGATCTTACAAAACCACTCCAGCGCTCCAGTTGGCACTGAATGAAGTTTTTTCTTTCTCTGATGAGCTTTAAGGGAGATGGTTTTTAACACAGCGGGCAGGTTGTAATTGTTTATTCTGGATTTCGGTGCTACGGAGGCATCTAACAGCTAGTTTTGGTGCCTCCTGCATGGGCGAGGTGGGCGTAGGTTGTGTGGTATGGCACTGATTGGCTGGCCTACATAGGTAGGATGCCCTATATATAAGTTGGACGGCGAGCTACGGCTGAACATTGGGATACAGTATTGTTAGATGCCAATTGGCTGCCATCTGCGGATGAGTCAGTGGAGTGCGGCATCGCCAGCGTGTGACTAATCTATGTGCCATCTCTGTGCCCACACTCACCAGCCGGGGAGGAGAGACAGAGATAGCGGCGGATAAAGAAGAAAATGTTCCTGTGACTTGGCTTTAACCTGAAAGTAAGATGGCGGTGCGGACGGGGATGGTGGTTGAGGTGGGGGGAGCAGGGTGGAGGTAGTTTAGCATTCATTTTTCCATCCTTTCACCAGTTGTGCTGTGAATGAAAATGCTGTGCAGAATATTCCTCAGTCAAGGTGTTCAGCCAACGAGGACACTGCAGCTCAGCTATCACACAGCCCTGGGCAGCAGCACCGAGACAGGATTTACTGCAGCTGGATGTGTGCACGTATGCACTCCGAGCTCGCTTTTAGGTGAAGGGGATGGGTGCTGTTCGAATCTGTCTCTGTGCACATTTAAGTGCTTTTATGTGTGAGTGCTTATTTGTGCTTATATTTGCAGTTTTTCTCGGTGTGTTTGAATGCTTCTGTGATCGAGCAGCTGAACACAGACTTGTTTTGGGACTGGAAATAGGTGCTCCAAACAGTGTGGCTGCCAAAGTACGGAGCGCCGCAGTCCCAGTTAATGATGTGTGAGAGGAGTGGGGAGCAGATAAGGACAGCTATTCCTCAGACGCGAGCTGACGTTTGACGCACATGTGCACACATACGCACAGACACACAGAGACTGACGGGTCCAGGTTTATCTCCAGTCAAACGGTCGGACTCCCTGTGAATGTTTATTTACCGGCAGAGACACCTGTCATCCGCTGCCACATACTGTTGCCATCCACGGATATACACTGCTGAGTTAAAAGGCAGCCCGGCTTGAAGACTCTGGGAAGACTCCAGTGGCTTTTGCGTGTCGTTAACCTCAGAGTTAACAACCTAAACAGCTGCTCGTGCTTTTGTGGTCCTGTGTTTTAACTCAGCATGCAGCCCTCTGTGGCCCTCTGTGAAACACATTTAGATCAAATATTTTTGTTTCGGATCGGTGCGCATCCATTCACCTACACCAGCCAAGGGAGTCATTACCAAATTACCACAAACCATATCTCATTTTTATTCATTCTAGTGACCACTTAATGTTATTCACATTTTGTGAGGGGGGGGGGAAAGAAAAAAACCTAAAGGAGACAACAGAGAAATGTAAATATATGGATAGAGCCCAATTTAAGATGTAACTTCACCTGAACACTGCTCATAAGAAAAATTTAAGATTAGATTTTTGTAATGGAGGATGTTTGTAAATAGCTGTCTTTTTAAAGTGTGTTTTGTATGACTCCTTGCATTTTTTGTCTCTGTTTGCAATATTTTTTTTTCTTTTCTTTTCTTTTAGAGTTAAACTAAATATTGCAACGTACACATGAGCTGTCTTTTTTTTTACAGCATCCAGTATTGTCAAAAAGTCTTTGTTACCACATGTGTTAAAAAAAACAACAACCCGGGGTTCAGAGTTTTTCCATCGCCATTCAACAGGATTCTAGTTGCTCAGAACTGTTCAGGACCAGAGCTTTGTCACCAAGCAGCTTTGACATGGATATCACTGACACTCAGAATGATAAGACCCCTTCCCTGTTGGAGACAGCACTTAACTCTGCAAATGAAGACTGTGTAATTTCACTGCTTTTGAGTTACCTACACCTTCCACTCCTTTATTACACATAACAAAAACTTTTTTTGGTCCAGAAAGATTAATCTTTTCTCAGTTTTAATAAGTCTATCGGCCTAGACGAAGAGGGATGTAGAGCGAGAGGGGGAGAAGAAGGAGAAACGGGGGCACGTATGAGAGTGTGACCGTTCTGCGCTCGCCATAAATCATCCGGTTTACACCACTCATTATTTCCCAGGCGGTCCTTTGTTTTAAGGTTGCTCTCTCCCTCCTTTTTAGCACAAGGATATTGGTCGCTCATGGTATGAGCCACACTATAGGTTGATTTCTGCTATTGTTCAAGTCACAGTATTATTTTTCAATGTGCATGTGTAAGCAAAACCTGTTGAATTTGTTTCCCTTTGTTTGAGTCATAACTGTCAAGTTTTGTTATTTTTATTTTTTTTGCCATTCACTTCTTTCGCCGCTTCTCAGCGTAACCTATTGGCACCAGCTACAATGGAAATAACGTTCCACCAGTTTGGAAACTACGGCATATTGATAAATAAAATTTTTCCCATGGATCTTGTTCTGGAGAGACTTTCTTTCTTCATTCTTTGTGTTTTCTTCCTGCTCTACAAATGACGGTAAAATATTTCATTTGCATCTCACTGACCACCTTAGTTCATGGTGGGAGCCTGAACCAGACGCCCACGCTCACTGCACTTCCTTCGCAGCCCCCCTCGCCCTCCCCCCCCAAAAAAAACCTCACCTCAGGGGTCAGTGCTGCACAGATGGGTTTGTTCTGATACATTAGTCAGATTGAAATCACAAGCAGGCTTCATAAATTCATATTCGGGGAGTATGGACACGCCTTTTTGCATAGTAACTAATACCCGTATCAACCCGCTCTGCCCTGGTGTCCTCCAAAATTACATTTCTTCATACATGATTAAATCTGATTGGCTGCAGTCGGCATTTCCATTGCGTTTGTCTGAAATTACAGTCTGTATTTAGCCGACAGAGGAACAAACTCCAATCCTTGGTGAAATCAGAGATGGCATGAAATGTTATTAAAATGATTGCGTATTTTCTCTGACAAACAGTGTTTGTGGGCATGGCTTCGTGTGGCTGATAATGTGAGTAGAGACGAGTGGGCGAGTGAAGAGACTGATGGCAGGAGAGAAAGTGAGGGCAATGAGAGACATAATGTCCCCCCCCCCGCTGCTTCTCTCTCTGCCCCAGGGCAGGTTCGTTCATCTGGTTTCCTGGCTCGGTCCCGAGACGCCCCCGTAGATCCACGTTACTGTGGGTTTATTAAATCCTTCCCCCTACTGAGCTACTGTGTGTGACTGCATGTTTTACTGTGTATGTCTCTGTGTGTGTGTGTGTGTGTGTGTGTGTGTGTGTGTGTGTGTGTGTGTGTGATTGTGTCTATGCATTTGCCAAAGGGCTCTCCTGTTGTTCTACAACAGAGTCAACATCACAAAATGAGGAAATATTACTGTTACAACATGCACAGCAGCATTCTTACTCTTCATTTTTTGGGAAAATGCATCCTCTAGTTCCATATAAAAGTACATATTTGCTTGTATATAACAGTTGGGGGATTTTCTTTTTTAAATACAATACATACATACAATATGCAGTACAGACCAAAAGTTTGGACACACCTCCTTCAATGAGTTTCCTTTGTCTTCATGATTATTTACGTTGTAGATCCTCACTGAAGGCATCAGAACTATTAATGAACACATGTGTAATTATGTTCTTAACAAAAAAGTGTGAAATAACTCTTAATAGATCTTATATTTTAAATTCCTTAAAGTAGCTCATCAAAAGAATGCCAAGAGCGTGCAAAGCAGTAATCAGAGCAAAGGGGGGCACTTTGAAGAAACTAGAATATAAGACATGTTTTCAGTTATTTCACATTTTATTGTTAAGTTTATATATCCATGTGTGCTTATTTATAGTTTTGATGCCTTCAGTGAGAATCAACAATGTAAATAGTCATGAAAATAAAGGAAGCTCATTGATTGAGGTGTGTCTAAACTTTTGTAGGCTGTATACATTGTTGCGTCATCTTCAGCAGCCTACAACTTTTATCTCTTTAACTGTCAGTGTTTTAACATTTGCACTGTTAGAACCCACCTCGTTTCCATATTCAAACACCAGTGCATTTTTTAAATGCAACTAAAACACCCTTGTGAATTTCCCCTTGATGTGAGCATGTGTAATTTTCCCACATTTAACCTCTTTTTTTTTGGTTATGTAACACTGTGGCTCACATGTCTCTATAGATGAAACAAATCACCTGGGAAGGGAACAGCTGCCAGCAGTTTGAGGTGGCTTGGGAATGATTTAACTTACATGCATTTTCATCCATGACCATGAATACTAATTGTCAAAAACAACTTCCAAGGAAGCAAAAGTAGTAAATCCCCGGAGATTATCACAGAGTCACCTTTTGAGGCCTACAAGCGGAGCAAACTGTTCTTCATAAACTGACTAAATTGCAAATTAGAAATTCATAGCATGTGGCTTCCACAGTAATTACTATCAAACTGATACACACCTGGTCACTTAAGGTGAAGAAGTGTATATTAATGTTTTTTTGAGGTGAGTAATTCATTTTGGTGGTTTTGCCTCAGATAATCACCAACCGGTTGTGCATTAGCATAGTTTACTTATCATTTTGTCTGCAAGGCAAGTCACTTTTACTTCTGAAAAATAAAGTTGTCAGCAGGAGATGTAAAGTGACAGCTAACGAGATCAGGAAACGAATTCAAGATCACTGGCACGATTCCTTTAACGGTGTAAGTTGGCACCACATCTTAGTTTCCCCTCACGTTACTTCACGCACACTGTTCCCACACAAAATCTGCTGCATGTGCAGACACTACCCTTGATCTGTTGAAGCAAGAAAGTTCAAACTCTGCAACTTCTCAACTGTGACAATGCATCCAGGGGGACAGTTCGTCAATATACTGTAGCTACTAAGCGATTTGGTGTGCCATCTCCTAATGTTTTTTCATATGGATTGTGCGGGAGACTTGTAACTCACACCAGAATCAATATGACATGCTTTGAGACATGTTCAATCTCATGTAATGTACATATACATATTTGATGACTTAATGCATCATGCGCCTGCCATTAATAATGCAGGCCCACTAATGCTTTCATCAAATGGTGCTCATCAAATATCAAGAAGATTTTTGGTCAATCAACAGAGGAAACCTGAGATGCCGTAAAGAACCAGAAAAACCATGAAAGGAGAGTTCATTAGTCAAAAAATCAGTAATGAAAGGGCGATTCAATGGGATTCAAAATCCAATCAAATGGGGGGGGGAGCTTTATCTAAACAACATTCCTTTTTAATCCCTCACAGGGACAGGAAATGGAAAATCCACCAAAACATCTTGGTTCTCTTGGGTTATGGTATGCTTCCTTTTATGTTTCATTACACACACACACACACACACACACACACACACACGCACACAGCTGCCAGTTACATATTGATGGCATTGTTATGACCAGAACATGCCTGATCAGACCTGGGCTGTGGCAGGGATCCAGGTCTGACCGAGACTCAT
Source organism: Etheostoma cragini (assembly GCF_013103735.1). Lineage (NCBI taxonomy): Eukaryota > Metazoa > Chordata > Actinopteri > Perciformes > Percidae > Etheostoma > Etheostoma cragini. The sequence goes on from NC_048416.1 coordinate 1,162,858, forward strand.
CAATCATACAGAGAGCAAAGGACTTAAGAGACGTACACACAAGAAAAAATACACACACACACACGCATGGGAGAAATAGCTGTTGCGGCTGGCTGCTGGCTGCTGGCTGCTGGCTGCTGGGTCACAGGTGTGGAGACCAAGAAAGAAAGTGAGAATTATTCCCTTTTTTTTCATTCTCTCTACCCCTTTAAAGAGAAACAGCTCGCTCTCCCTGACTCCCTCCCTCCCATGTCTTTGAAAACATCCCATTTCCATCCACATTTCCTTCACCCAATTTAAAACCCACACTTCATTCGCCCCCTTAGCATCACCCTTCTCCTTCTCCATCTCCTACTCTCAATTAGGCCATGCCTCGAATCTTAGGCATTATGTCTGCTGGCCATTTATATAACATGACTCCAAAACGCATTTGCACAATTTTCCAATTACAGTATTATGCCTTGAAGCTTTGGTTCCTTCTGTCTCTCTCATCCCCCCCCCCCCCCCCTTCACTCAAACTGCTTGTGATGTTTAACACTACAAAAGAGTCACCCTGGTACATTCAGACACACAATTGTGGACATTTTAACATTTGTGACTAATGGCCTCACTTTTCTTTTTGTATTGTTGATGTTTATGAAACTTTATTTCCATACTGTTTTTTAATGATAGTAGATGGATGTTTTATACTGTAGCACCTTTCAAGGATCAAACAACGCTTTACACATATAAATGCAGAACACGTAACACACGAACAAAAAATAGTGGCAGCAGTGCTTATCCATAGGCCTTAGTGGACAGCTGGGTTTTTTAGAATTTCTGTTGGGAGAGAGTTCCAAAGTGTGGGGGCACACTGAAGACTCTGTCCCCCATAATCTGCAGATTGGTGTGGGGAGTGGTCTTCAGACCCGTGTACCAGAGGACTAGAGATTCCGGGACGGCACATAGGAGCGGAAGAAGTCTAAGTACTGGGGGGGGGGGGG
>NC_048416.1:1163834-1165837 GCF_013103735.1 Etheostoma cragini
GAGTGATGAGGAGAAGCATTTCGTATGAGATGCGGGATTTGACCAGGAGCCAGTGAAGGTGGATCAGGGTGTGGGTGATGTGCTGCCAGGACTTGGTGTGGCTGAGAACCCTGGCAGCTGAGTTCAGCACATACTGGAGCCTTTCCAGGGATTGGCTGGGTACCCGAGACTGGAATCCATTGCAATAATCCAAACGGGAGGTGATGAAGGCACGGATGAGGGTCCCTGCCCCAGAGTCTCTGAGTGATCTCTGCTGTCTGGAGATGTTTTTGAGATGGTAGGAAGCATGTTTGGCGTGACTGGAAGGAAAGACTGGATTCCAGAATGACACCGAGAATGTGGACCGGGGATGGGCAGATGGAGCAGCCATTCACATCAAGGAGAAGAGCTCCAACCCAAAATATGAGCTCCGTTTTGTTAGTGCTTAGTGTGACTAGGTTGGATGACATTTGTGCAGGCAGTGGACTGAGGGGGGACCTGGGTGCATGGTTTTGTGCGGATGTACAGCTGCGTGTCATCGGCATAGCAGTGGAAGCTTAGGCCTTATTGGCGGATAAGCTACCCAAGTGAGAGCATGTAGATGGTTAAGAGGAGAGGTCTGAGCTCATGTATGTATGTATTTATGTATGTATGTATGTATGTATGTATGTATGTATTTATATATGTATATATACGTATGTTTGTATGTATATATTTATGTATGTAGGTATGTATGTATACATGTGTATGTATGTATGTATGTATACATGTACGTATGTATTTATGTATGTATGTATGTATGTATGTATGTATGTATGTATGTATGTATGTATGTATGTATGTATACATGTGTATGTATGTATGTATGTATGTATTTATGTATGTATGTATGTGTGTATCTATGTGTATGCATGTACAGTATGTATGTATGTACGTATATATTTAAGTATGTATGTATGAATGTATACATGTATGTATGTATGTATACATGTGTATGTATGTATACATGTATGTATGTATGTATACATGTGTATGTATGTATGTACGTATGTATTTAAGTGTGTATGTATATGTATGAATGTCTGTATGGTTTGTATGTTCCCTTGAGCCACCATGACACTGAACAGGAAGTAAATCATGAAAAAGTTAATACAATATGTTGAAACAGTGATTAAAAAGTAACACTGTAGTATGACGAAAGAATTGATAAAAAGTCACAGTATAGTATGTCAAAAAAGTAAAAGTATAGTATGTCAAAAAAGTGATACAGAAGTCATGGCACAGTATATGAAAAAAAGTCATAGTATAGTATGTCAAAAAAAGTGATAGTATATCATGTAAAAAAAAAGTGATGAAAAAGTCGTAGAATATAATGTTGACATAAGTGATAAAAAGTCTATTATATTACATCGATAAAGTCATAGTACAATGTGTCTAAAAAACTAATATTATAGTATGTTGAAAAAAGTCATGACATAGTATGTTGAAAAAATGATTAAAATAAGTCAGAGTATAAGTATGTAGAAGAAAGTCTGAAAGAACACGCAAACTCACACAGAAAGCCCAAGCCCTGGCTGGGAATCGATCCGGGGGTCAGAGACCTCAGGGACTACTTCCTCTTACAGTGGTCTTAACCTCTGAGGTCCCACGACACTGAACAGAAAGGTAAGTTGTTAAAAAGTTAATGTAGTGTGTCTAAAAAGGGATGAAAAAGTCATAGTATAGTATATCAAAAAAGTCATAGTATAGTATATCAAAAAAGTCATGGTATAGTGTGTTGAAAATAGTAATAGTGTAGTTTGTCAAAAAAGTAATAATAAAGTCATAGTATAGTATGTCGAAAATAGTAATAGTATAGTATGTTGAAAAAAGTGATACACAAGTCATAGTATAGTGTGTCGCAAAAAGTCATGGTATAGTATGTTAAAACAATGATAAAAAAGTCGTAGTATAGTATATCGCAAAAAAGTCATAGTATAGTATGTCCAAAAAAGTGATAAAAAAGTCATAGTAGTATGTCAAAA
>NC_048416.1:1165937-1172637 GCF_013103735.1 Etheostoma cragini
GTCACAAAAAAGTCTGCATGTATGTACGTATGTATTTAAGTGTGTATGTAGCTATGAATGTATGTATGTATCTATGTATGTATGTATCTATGTGTATGCATGTATGTATGTATGTATGTATTTAAGTGTGTGTGTATGAATGTATGCATGTATGTATGCATGTACGTATGTTTTTAAGTGTGTATGTATGCATGTATCTTTGTATGTACGTATGTATTTAAGTGTGTATGTATATGTATGAATGTCTGTATGATTTGTATGTTCCCTTGAGCCACCATGACACTGAACAGGAAAGTAAATCATGAAAAAGTTAATACAATATGTTGAAACAGTGATTAAAAAGTAACACTGTAGTATGTCAAAAAAAGTGATACATAAGTCATGGCACAGTATATAAAAAAAAAGTCATAGTATAGTATGTCAAAAAAAGTGATAGTATATCATGTAAAACAAAAAGTGATGAAGAAGTCGAAGAATAGTATGTTGAAAAAAGTGATAAAAAGTCATAGTATAATGTGTCGTAAAAACTAATAGTATAGTATGTTGAAAAAAGTCATAGTATATAATAACTTGTAAAAAAGTTAATGTAGTGTGTTAAAAAAGTGATTAAAAAGTCATAGTATAGTATATTAAAAAAGTCATGGTATAGTATTTCAAAAATAGTAATAGTGTAGTTTGTCAAAAAAAGTAATAACAAAGTCATAGTATAGTATGTCGAAAATAGTAATAGTATAGTATGTTGAAAAAAGTGATACACAAGTCATAGTATAGTGTGTCGCAAAAAGTCATGGTATAGTATGTTAAAACAATGATAAAAAGTCATAGTATAGTATATCGCAAAAAAGTCATAGTATAGTATATCGCAAAAAAGTGATAAAAAAGTCATAGTATAGTATGTTAGAAAAGTGATAGCATAGTATGTCAAAAAGTAAAAGTGTAGAATGTCGAAAAAAGTCATAGTACTGTATCATATAAGTGATAAAAAAGTCACGTTGTCGGTTTGCAATACTGAGCCAGCAAGTAAAAATGTCATAGTTTATTATGTCACAAAAAAGTCAGGATGTATGTAGGTATGTACGTATGTATTTAAGTGTGTATGAATGTATGCATGTATGTATGCATGTACGTATGTTTTTAAGTGTGTATGTATGCATGTATCTATGTATGCACGTATGTATTTAAGTGTGTATGTATATGTATGAATGTCTGTATGATTTGTATGTTCCCTTGAGCCACCATGACACTGAACAGGAAAGTAAATCATGAAAAAGTTAATACAATATGTTGAAACAGTGATTAAAAAGTAACACTGTAGTATGTCAAAAAAAGTGATACATAAGTCATGGCACAGTATATAAAAAAAAAGTCATAGTATAGTATGTCAAAAAAAGTGATAGTATATCATGTAAAACAAAAAGTGATGAAGAAGTCGAAGAATAGTATGTTGAAAAAAGTGATAAAAAGTCATAGTATAATGTGTCGTAAAAACTAATAGTATAGTATGTTGAAAAAAGTCATAGTATATAATAACTTGTAAAAAAGTTATTGTAGTGTGTTAAAAAAGTGATTAAAAAGTCATAGTATAGTATATCAAAAAAGTCATGGTATAGTATGTCAAAAATAGTAATAGTATAGTATGTTGAAAAAAGTGATACACAAGTCATAGTATAGTATATCACAAAAAAGTCATAGTATAGTATATCGCAAAAAAGCGATAAAAAAAGTCATAGTATAGTATGTTAAAAAAGTGATAGCATAGTATGTCAAAAAGTAAAAGTGTAGTATGTCAAAAAAAGTCATAGTAGTGTATCATATAAGTGATAAAAAAGTCACGCTGTCGGTTTGCAATACTGAGCCAGCAAGTAAAAATGTCATAGTTTATTATGTCACAAAAAAGTCAGGATGAATGTATGTATGTACGTATGTATTTAAGTGTGTATGTATGCATGTATCTATGTATGTACGTATGTATTTAAGTGTGTATGTATGTATGTATGTATGTACGTATGTATTTAAGTATGTATGAATTTATGTATGTATGTATGCATGTACGTATGTATTTAAGTGTGTATGTATATGTATGAATGTCTGTATGGTTTGTATGTTCCCTTGAGCCACCATGACACTGAACAGGAAAGTAAATCATGAAAAAGTTAATACAATATGTTGAAACAGTGATTAAAAAGTAATAGTGTAGTATGTCAAAAAAAGTGATACAAAAGTCATGGCACAGTATATCAAAAAAAGTCATAGTATAGTATGTCAAAAAAAGTGATAGAAATGTCATGGTATAGTATGCAAAAGAAAGTCTGAAAGAACGTGCAAACTCCACAGAAGAAGCCCGAGCCCTGGCTGGGAAAGAATCCAGGGGTCACCTCGGGGACTATTCTTTTTGGAAATACTACAAACTATGACTTTTTATCACTTTTTTCAACATACTGTATATACAATGACTTTTTTTTATAGACTATAATATGACTTTTTAATCACTTTTTTCGACAAACCATATCAACTTTCTTATTTTAATGTTCAGTGTCATGGTGCTCAGAGGTTTGCAATACTGAGCCAGCAAGTAAAAATGTCATAGTTTATTATGTCACAAAAAAGTCTGGAAGAACACGTGGAAAACATGTTATAGTATGGCTTTTTTTTAGACGTACTCTATTGATTTTTTTACAAGTTATTTCCCCATTCTGTGACTTTTTTCAACATACTTTTCTATGACTTTTTTTTATGAACTATACTATGACTATTTTTCTGAATTTTTTCAACATATTCGTACTATGATATACGAATATCCTATCGATGTAAAATGTGTGTGGATAAAGTTAAAACATGTAGGCAGGTTGTTACCGTGGATGTTTGAGAAGGGCTGTCAGTGATGGAGTCTCTTGTAATTTGGAGGCTCACTGAACCAAATGAGTTCTGTTGCTTAAATGAGCCCATTGGCTGATCAGCGATATGATCCAATATTTCTTTAATGACGTTGCTTCTAATACCATCCTGTCCTTCAGCAGAGTTTTTTCAATCTCTAATTTTACCATGAACTTCATAAGCAAAGGATGCTCATAACTGCAAAGTGGAGGAAGCTTCCCTTTTATTGAGCCCTGATTAAGCCGGTTCATGGTGCTGAACAGCATTCCTGGGTGGTTTTGCTAGTTATCAATGAGTAAAGTCCTAGTCCTCATGTGGTCTTTCAAGGCCTTAAGGTGGACGGCGTGGCCAGATCTTTTAAAGACCAGTAACCTTCATGGTGCAGAGTTCGGTGATGAACCAAGGGACAGGACGGGAGAAGGAGACAGTCTGGGCTTTGAGGGGGGGGCGTGAGAGTCAAAGCTGTGGGTTAGGGCTGCTGTGGTAACAGGGGGTCTCGGTACCATATCTGGGTTGCTACGTTACAGTTTTTCCTAAATAGGTAACACTGGTACCTGAGACCCAATGACCACAACCTGTTACACATCTACTACCCCCCTCAACCAATTCTGCACAGTTCCTACTTAACACTCAATTTGCACTTATAAACCACACATTTTTCAAAACATTACCCACATTTCTCCACATTTGGCACTCTCTTCACAAATATAATCACTTGTGTTCACATAGAATATACCTAAATCCCCTTCTATCCACTCTAACTCCTCACTCACTCAATAAGAGCTTTAGCAACAGCAGGACAACAGGTGAGCTAATCTGTTTTGGAGCGATGGATGCTAGCACAGGAGAGAGAGGCATAGCAAGAGGAGTGAGAGTCAGGAAGAGGAGGAAAAAAGAAGAGCGGGAAAATGGAGAGCCATATCTCTGAGGAGATCCGGGTCACTTTGGTTGACCAGGTACTCAACCATGGTAAAAAAAAGAATTCCGCCTGGAGTTAGAAGGTCTATGTGCAATTCCCTTTGGCGTGTTCCCCTTTTACAAGCTGTGAAAGATACATGTGCCAATCCAGCTTGTCTGCTCATGGTTTCATTTTCTTCCCCTTCACAGGGTAGATTTGTGTATTATTTGTTCTGTATGTAGAACAATTTGCAGCTCTAACATAGTTTTTTACATTACATTATCTTTGTTTCCATATTGAAGTAAAAACAGTATACCCTAATATTTTAAAACAGACTATGTGTTCATGGTCTAAATTAGAGCAATCTTCAGATTTACTGGCATAGCATTTAGGAAATATTACCTGTCATTACTGATTGAAAATGTTAACTGAAAAGCTGTTAATATGACTGGAATACATAATATTCACTATATGAATTATAGTGAATGAACCTGTAAATATTTAACAAAATCTGTATGGTTTATTAAATGAAAACTTAAAAAGGTTCAAAGAAAACTCAAATCTGAATTTAACATCTGAGAATATTGAACAAAAAGCTGACAATATCTAAGAAAACTTTTAAAATAGTTATTATCAAGTTTTGCATGAAAACTCACTGAAGTATAAGAAAAAGACACTATTGACAGTAATTTTACAAAAACCTCATTTGATAAAAACATGACAGTAATTAAATCTATACACAACATTCTATGGATTATTACAGATGGCGTCATGTTATATTTCAGTTACACCCTTTTAGTCTATACTGTGTGTCAAAGAGTGAGCTGACATCCAGTCATCTTAATTATTGATGACTGCTTAGCGACCAGTCAATGTATTTGTGTGTGCACAAAGATGTGGGAACATGTCTTGATAAGCATATTCTCCGTGGCCGTAGTGTTGGTAACATACAGTAAATACAACATGGTCATATGAGAAACCTTATCTCCACGGCTACATCGGAAGCAGGATTTTCACAGCAGTCTTAATCTCGCAGCTCCAGTCATTAGTCGGCCCTTAATGCTGCTTGGTATCCGTAAGCAGACACTGTCTGTTGTGATTATAAAGAGCTGCACTTCCGGCCTCTCTGGGGTGGCCGCTCAGAGCTGACTGGCCTATTGTATCAATTCCTGGAAACCCAAGCTAATACAAGCGTCGCTGCCCACCCAACTGCAAACTAACTGACCTAAATACTGGGCAACATCTGTGGGGGCAGAGATGGATCGTGTGAGTGTGTGTGTGCTTCTCTGCAAGCCTGTTTGACAAGGACATAGTCATAATAATAATATCTCTCATTCAAGTGCAGCAGTGACGGATCTCTCAATGTCATTCGCCTTGAAGGGAGCAAAGCGGACCTTTTATGTTGGAGCTTTTCAGCTTAACAGACAAATTCACAGCAAATACCCAGCTGAGAAATTAAAACTGAGAGGAGCAGTCAGGAGGCATCATGAGCAGGCGCAGACATGCCTTTGTGTTCCCTGCGATGCTGTGGCTGCACAGCGGTTGACAGGATGCATTAGAGATTCCTCCAGTGAAGGGTGACTGACCTAAACATGTGACCTAAGTGCTGCCCTAGTTTTAAGGGTGCCACAAGAGATCAAGGAGATTCCACTCAGCTGTATTTTCTTTCTGGCTGCAGACCAATTTGCTTGCATGTTGGTAGATAACCTACAGTACGCATTGCCAGTTTTTTTTTTCAGCAGTAAGAACAGCTTTGGGGGAATATTGTTACCGGGGCAACAACATTTCCCACACGCAAGCTGACATCAGTGAGACATCAGTGGAACACGGGGGGTAAATGAATATTCATGAGGGGCAGGGACTCATTTCAGCCCAATGAACACTCCCTCCCTTTCCTTCTCTCTCTCTCTCTCTCTCTCTCAAACACACTAACACACACACACACACACACACACACACACATACAGTCCAGTCACATATCCATGCACACACAAGAAGTGGAAGGACTTGTTCCATACCAGTAGGCACATACTCATCTCACGCCTCACTGCACTCATTCATATCAAAAGCTCATGCTCATTACATATAACAGCAGAACACACACACACACACACACACACACACACACACACACACACACACACACACACACACACACACACACACACACACACACACTACATTAGGCTTCATGCAACTCATCTAACCAGACGTCTTTAATAAACATTTTAAGCAATCTCACAATATCTCTTATCAGCGGCTGTTGATGAATGCTCTAGCTCAATAAGTGAATTTCTTGTTTCATTATAAAATAACTGCTTAAAAATGGCTTCAGGCTACATCTGCCATATGCAACAACAACAGAAAAGCAATAAGAAGAGACAGCTCTGCTTTAAGCAGATGGGTCCTAGCTGCAACTAACAGCTGGTTTTCATGTTTCCCGTTCTTGCAGAAATGGTTTGACATCGTGATTATTAACCAGGCCATTTCAGTGCTGTTCCCACTCTGTGTTGTTCTGATATATATGCAGAGGAGGAGGAGTGGACGGTGCGATGAGAGGACAGACTTGGATGTGATGAGAGGCTGAGGGCAGTCAGTCAGTCTGGACGTTTGGCACAGAGACAGCAGATTCCATTTCCATGCCAATCTGCCTTGTCTCTTTCTGAATCAGACTTGACCTTCACAGGCTGATGACTCTAGAGGCCTGGGACCAGGAGACGCTTTCTGCCTAAAACCAGACACACACACACACACACACTAAGATATGTTATAGTAGGAAGCATGCACAATCGGAAAAAGATTCCCCTTGGTACACTTGCAAAGATGTTTGCACACATGCACATGCAGACTTAAGAACACACACACACACACACACACACACACACACACACACACACACACACACACACACACACACACACACACACA
>NC_048416.1:1172873-1226474 GCF_013103735.1 Etheostoma cragini
CCCCCCCCCCCCCCCCCCGCCTCCTGTATCTACAACTTCAACCACCCAAGGTCCAGGCACCCAGCAACCCCCATCCTGTCTGCCCCCCTTTTGTTTAAAGCCAGACCAAAATAGACCTTTGCATGTCGTCTAATGAAAGCAACTCGGCGCCCTCTGGTTAATTGACCACCTTTAATGAGTGTCAAACTGTGGCGGTCATTAGACTGGAGGGTGCTACGGGTCACCGCTGGGGTGAGCCTGAAAGAAAGAAAGAAAGAAAGAAAGAAAGAAAGAAAGAAAGGAAGAAAAAGAGGGAGAAAGAGAGAAAACAGGTAGGCATTAAAATAGACCAAATTATTTCCCTTGTCCTGAGCATTGCTGTGCTGTGTGTTGTTTGTGTGGTAACAGTGTGATGAACAGCGTGCATGCATTTGTTAATGCGTACAGCCTAAGGGCAGCACCTGTCCTGCTAACAATTCCTGACATAATGCAGAAGGCAGCGGCCATATGGCTGAAAATTCTTTCATATCTACTCTTGTACACCCTGATTTTCTGTCTCTCCGCCAGCCACATTCAGCGTCCCACCTTAGCAGCAGCTGGACTCTTCTTGACAAACAAATCTAACACGCAATCAAAGGAAAATAGAAAAATGTCCCTCGTTTTTTGCACAAGGCTGCTGGGCTGTCTGTCATTTTTATCCCTCCCTTATGATTTAGGAACCTGGGGCGGTGAATGACCACTATCATCTAGTCTGCCATCGCTGATAGAGAAGATATTTCTGCTTTGATGTGTTTCAGATGATCATGATGCATCTTTAAAGGCCTGCATTACTGTTGATAACCTCATTTCAAAAGCATATTGCAAACAAACACAATGTCCTTGTCCCTTTATATTGTGTACCGTGCAAAAGCTCCTCAAGGGTACACGCAGACACGCTAATACAAGTGTGAGTGCACGCTCACACTCACACACACACACACACACACACACACACACTTGCACAACTTAAGCCCTTGTGTTATTGGATTGAAATGGAGCCCACCACACATTTCCTTGGAGTATTGATTTAATCAACTGTGTATCATGTTGAGACCCGTATCATCTGATGCAACACACACCAGCAGCAGCAAAAAGAAGCGATCCATCACCATTTAGCTGGACAGGCCCTTGTAGTCTAAACACGGAACCATTACGCATGGTTTAACATGGACACTTTGACCTGTGGGGGGGGGTGACAAGGTCAATGACATTATTAGACAGGAGTCAGTCTGAGTGCTGGAGCGAGACTAATTGCTATCAGACCTCAATCACAACTAATAACTGCTAAGATTTGTTTGGATACTCATATTATCCCCTTCTAATATCCTGGCAGAGTTGTTGTTTCCACACCGACCCACTGGTTCGCGCCTCATTTTGGTTTGTTGCTACAGTGGCTGAGTGAGATCCCTTTATCCTAAGGCTCTCTTAGTCCATTCAAAGGTAGCTAAGCTTACAAAATAGCTAGAGGGTGATTTCCCACACACAGATAAAGCCCAGACTTGAAAATCACTTTCAAAGCAGGCTCTGCTCTTAAGATGCTTTGAAGCCCAGGAAAAGAGCTTGAAAAAGCGACGCATGGGAACAAGAATTCTCTTGAGTCTAACAGAAACATGGAGACAGCGTGTGTGTTATAACTCTTTTATCCTGTTGTCAGGCCTGATGCTGTGCTCCAGGTCTGGGGTCCTGGTCTTGTCACACCCACCTGGGCTCGCCCTTGAGGCGCCACACGCAGCCTCGCCCATCACGGCTTTGTCAGCGACCTCACTGGACCATGAACGCAGACAGACCACTCCGGAATGTCGGCAGGGCCGGTATCGACCTCGGCGCTCAAATGGACGAGAGCACAGATGAGCGCATGCACGCATGCAGACACACACATACTCGCACACACACACACACATATAGGAGCAGAAGTAACCTGATCCAATGACACAGGAGCTGCCTCAGTGTGCAGCTAACTGCCTTATCTCCCTCTGGCCGCGCTCCTCTTTCCTCTCAACATTCTTTCAGGTATTTGGCCAAGACCTTTTCTCTTTGTCTGCCCTTTTCAAAGACCTGCTTTATGCTGGGAGCCCTCCAGCCGTCGTGCTGCAATCTCCTCATTGCCTCTCTCGCGCTCTCTCTCTATCTCTTTTCCTCTATCTCTCTTTCCATGCATCTCTCAAACTTGCCCCCCGCCCTCTCTCTCACATCCCTCTTTGCTCCACTCTAATTTCCTCCCCACCATCCCAGCACAAAATGAAGATACTATGCCACCTGTGCTGCGTCCCAGAGGTGTATGTGCGTATGAGAGTCGACAGAGGGGGGGGGCGTGTAGTTTCTGGTCTGTGACATTCAGACAGAAGTGGACAAAGGTTGGACTAATGCAACAATTCCACTGCGTGGTACGCAATCGCAATACTCAACTCGACTCGCTCATATCTGTTTTTCCATTAGTAAAAGTTCTTTTTTTTGGGAACCGCCTTGGTTGAGGTTCAGAGAGAACTGTCTCTGATGTCACACAGGACACATGGCACAAACCCGCCATTTGTAGGCAAGCAAACGTCAATTACGAAGCAATTCTTTTATTTAGATTTAAAACTACAGCACACTATGGCGTACAGTTGACAAAGTCAATCATTGCTGATTAAAGGATCCAGCTGTCACGTTAAAGATGATGTCATGGCAGTTACAGGTGGTGTCTCTACTGTATGTCAATCAGCTGAGGATGCTGTCTACACCAAGGGACCTGTGATCCAGTCTTTGTAATGGAGCAACGGTCTCCTTTGAAGAGACATGTGGAGCGTCTCTGGGTACATATGGGGGAGATGGCAATCAGTGTGCATCTGTGAAGGGCCATCCAGAATCTTCAAAAAACCACCAGACTAATCTGTCATCGGATAACTGAATAATGATCACACTTCAGAAAGCAATTGCACCCTGCTACCTACACAGATGCTCTTTTCGTGAGCTGATCTATGGAATTGTATTTTCTATATGAATACAATCAGCACAATACCTGTGCAGCTTTTGGACTAATCAGCTCTGACAAGTGGAACAAAACAATTTAATACAGGGCTGATTTCACATCTGAGCGGCTCGTCATTTACATAAGCTTTCACAGTCTGCTCACTGAACTGCGACAGGCATGTGGTGCGCCCAGAGAGACCGGAAGGCTGCTCCAAATACTCTGCCCCCTCTCTATCTGACCTCACCAAGGAGAGGGCTGCACATGCGCCATAACATGCAAAACCTCATTAGGATACACATGTGTGCAGATCTTAGCCCACAGTCACCACCAGTTTCCATCACACACACACACACACACACACACACACACACACACACTTTAAGTGTCCTGTGGTTAGCAGAGAGAGGAGGCAGTGGCGCGTCTCTGTGCTGACTTAATGTCTTTTAACAGTTTGGCTCCAGGACCAGGGGTTGGTCAGAGCTGAGCTATAGCCAAAACTTGGCCTGATCATCTGTGACGGCAAGGAAAACCAGAGGCAAAGTGTGTGTGTGTGTGTGTGTGTGTGTGTCGTTGTGTGTGTGTGTGTGTGTGTGTGTGTGTGTGTGTGTGTGGCTGTGTGTGTGCGTGTATGTCCCTTCCAATCTTTCTCTCCCCTCTCCTCTCATTTTCTCAGTTTCAGTCTCTATCTATCTGCATGTGTGGACATGAAGTGTGTGCAGATGTGTGTGTGAGATGCTTCACTGGCGAGAGCTACGGGGGACAGGAACACCAGTGGACTGAATTACCCTGGACAAAGCCATTGACCGAGGCATTAAAGTGACAATAGAATATTTACAGCACACAGAGCTGATTCACTCTCCTGCCTAATATGCAGCACATCAATATCCTGGAGAACGCTCGTAGCACACTGCAGTGCATCGTGGAGGAAATTAGCCCAGCGCACAATCTCGCAGACACACATTCGCATGCGCGCGCAGAAGGAACTACTAACTGGTGCTGACTCGAAGGCAAACGGGGAGGGATGGGGAGCAGCAGAGTGCAGAGCAGAGCGGGGAAATAACTGCTGCTCTGCTTGAATAAGTTCCCCTCAGCACTGAGGAGAATAGATTGCGGTGTCCCTTTGCGGAGGTCTACCTCTCAGGTGGCCAACAGGACATCAAGTCACCTTGTCATTTCCCGTCAGACACAGTAGAACAGCTGTACCTTACGAGAGTTTACGCTGGTGGGGGTTGGTGGCATGATTACCTGGCTCTGTGTGAGTGTGTGTTTGTGTGCTCATGCATGTTTGAATGATGATTTGAAGCTCACAGCCCAAAGGCCTAGGGTTACCCCGTTCCTTCAGAGCACATCAGAAAAATCTGCATCACATCACAAAAACATGTCATTCAGTTTGCTGACTTTCCTCCTCAACCGCTAACCGCCGGTCCGTTCCCCGTATTCACAGCCAGTTAGATCATGCTCACATGCACGACACCCCTCTCCTGCTGTCTCAGTTTCACAGTCCAGAGCTGCCGAAATAGCCAACATATGTTTGGAAAATGAATGTGCCGCGTAGAGGTCAAACAGCTACGTAGTGCACAGCTCTGGGCTCATTTAGTTAAGTATACGGACCACCACATACTCAGCCTGATTGTGAAACTCTCTTTTCTGTTTCTCTATCCTGTTTCTTCTACTATATATATATATATATATTGATATATTATATCATTAATAATTCACCGCTTCTGGAAAACTAAGTGCACTTACAAAGGTTGTAATTTGAGAGAAGAATGAAGTCGGTGGTGTACTGCATGGTGACAGTGATGTATTTAAGCAGCACTGATTAGAAATGTACAAATTGCTGTGTTACATGCATTAGAGGAGAAATAGAGACTGATATATTGCACGTTGGCATACAGCACAGAGCACGCAAGTGTTGAAATACATTGAACTGTAACTCTGGCCTCTATTAAATTAGCCAATTTCTGCAGCGTTTGGCAATAAATATTCTGTATGAGAAGATCTAGCGAAATGATCTGTGGTCGCCATGCAGTGGTGCATTACTGTTATGTGTCAAACATTGACTTCATGTCCAAAATCTCCCTCTACAGACAAGGTAAACATGGTTTATTAATCTGCTGTTGGTTAAAACTAAACACTTTGCAGTTGGGCATGATAAATGACTTTGTTTTCTTGAAACTTGCAATATTACACAATGGGTAGTCTCGCTTTGGCAGACCTTCCTCTACTGTTAAGAAAGGTCTGGTTAGTAGTCTCACAGTGTCCCGGGATCGGAGCGAAACCTGCTCTGGTTTATTGGCATTTCAATAAAAAACACATAAACCAATCGCAATAATAATTTAAATCAATAACAATCTTTTGGACGGGGCTAAGGTGCCTCTGCTAAATAGTCTCAGGAAGGAACTGGTTTTGGTTGAACATGTGTACGTTCAGAAGTAGTTTTAGTCGTCAACAGAAAACTCGGATTGGACAGATAGTCTAGCTAGCTGTCTGGATTTACCCTGCAGAGATCTGAGGACCAGGTAACCATAGTCCTCAGATTGGACAGATAGTCTAGCTAGATGTCTGGATTTACCCTGCAGAGATCCAGCAGATGTTAGAACGCCAACACAAAGACAGAGGAAGGGGACGGGCATCCGTCCAAAAGGGACATATGGCACGATTTCCAGCAGCACATGCAATCCTGGAAGTGGAAAGTTGAGGATATAGACTAGAAAAAGGTGACCCACCATGCTAAAAATATAGGAACCAAAGACAGTTTCTGACATGTTTTTTCCCTGGCTTCTATCTTTGGTATTGCACCATGGAGGTGGGGGGGGGCATTTCTCAGAGATGGCAGGGTGATTTTACATTTGTTGAACAAAAGGTAAAATTAAAAATAAAGACGTATGTTTTCATTTCCCTGGCAGGCGACCTCTTGCATGCGAATCAGCGCTCTCTCTCCTAGCAGCAACAGTGTGACACCACAAACTCTTACTTTGCACTGAAGGACGCCATTTTCTGTCTCGTGCCTCAACCTAACTAAACCTCATCAGAGGATGTGACCAATCAGAAAACACTTGTAATGGCCATTTTTTATCATTTTAACCGCCATTTGTAAAGGTTTTGAAAGGCGCTGACAAACAGTTCTTATAGGGCACTAGATCAGAAAACACACATCAGACCTGCTTTATTATTTCAGTTAGGACTTCAAACGTTAATACCACTCAAACATCTGCACAAACAATAGTGAAAATATATGAAAAATTACAGAACTCACTTTATGTTTTGAGTTCACATTATGGCTGTTTAGGTATAAAACACATTATAAATGTCTGTTGTTGTTTTTTCAAAGATTTGTAGGTTCCCACTTTGTATACTTTGCACACTTATACAAACATAACACCTTTGCATCATTTTTCACAACCTTTCTATTTAATTTATTCAAGAACAAAATACATATTGCTGCATGTGACAGCCGGAGGAGAATAATTTATGTGGGTACACATCTGAGAACAGAAAACGTGGATTAAACGGGCTAAATGAGGTAAAGCGGTCTGGTTCTCTCTTACGGTAACAGATGTTCGGGATAGAAGTGACAACCATGCAACACACTTTTTTCAGACTAGTTTCTTGACAGTTCTCGCTGAAAAATAGATTCTAACTATCTGAGAGAATATCTTACTAAGAAAAACGATGACCGGGTTTTGTTATGTTAATAATTCCCTGCAAACGGTGCCTGACGTGATTATTCATCTTGAGTCAGGACATAATTAAAGATTTAAACACCTTAAAATGCTCCAACTTTCTTGAGTTTCCCTTTTAGCAGTGTGAAAGTTCAGAGGTGGGTAATGTCACATGAAGAATAATACAAATCCTACTGTGAGAAGTTTTGCTTTCTCCTCAAAGCCGGCCCGGAGCCGGAGCAGAGCCGGAGCAGCCGCCCGGAGGTGTGGGTATTGACCAACAACAGACGACAGATGAAAGAGTCCAGCCTGTCTGCTGTCCTTCATTAGGACTTGTCCGGGATGCAGCTGGATGTACTTACCTTTAATAGTGCTGATAATTAGCCCTGCCATTCTACACTAACCCGACGTAAACACACTGCCACTCACACACACACACATACACACACACACCACAGAGTTTATTACTTGGAAGGGAATCATTATCAGGCATAATTTGAAAGCAATTTTGAGGCTCACCTATTACCTCTGTTTTGGTTCCTCCTGGTCATTAGCAGAGCTGTCAGGAAGATTGAATATTACACATTTGGAGGGGGGTCCCTGACTCCAGGTGTCAGGAGAGGTTAGGTAGAGCAAACCCAATGACAGACCATCACACGTAAAGCCAGGGCCGGTCCCCTAAACTGCACCTACATTTGTGTTTCTTGTTGAAAAATGAGTTTGGTTAGTCATTTTGTGAGTTTTTGTGTTCCTCACCGAAGAGGGGGGCTGATGATGAGATAATTCTGGGCTGGGAGTGGTTAAGCCACTTGTGCTGGAATACAGACGGAAGTCATTGTCTGGTGAAGCCTTCCTCTTTGCCGGATTAATTATGAGGCTGCCTTTACCTGCTGCTTTATTAAACCTTTTCATGTCTCAACTTCCATCTATTCTTTGGGTATTAATATGCAGATCAAAAAGGAGACAGATTTTCTCTGGCAAACAGCGAGGTCATGCTTCAAATTAGCATATTACTAATCTACATAAAATTGCTCCAAAGACATAGTCCTGTTAGAGTTGCAGCTCTGGGTGCAGTTTCACGTCGACTAAACTCTGACAAGGTTGAGTGGGCTTGTTATTCTACATGTAACGCTATTACCTTTACACTGGTACAGTCCATGGTATGTGCTTGCATATATTTTGTTTAAATGGTGCGTTCACGGTCTGTGAGTTACAACTATTGGATATCAGTCCATTTTAAACATCACTTACTCAACTGTTTTGGCTCAAAGTATTAAAAGAGTGAAATTGAAAGACAGAGAGAGAGAGAGAGGTGCCTTTGCCAATATCTGCAGGCTTATTGAGAGACAGTAGTGGAACAAGCTAGCCTAGACATATGAATAATCTGTTGAGTGTTGTTGATATTTACAAGCTGAATGCAAATGTCATCGTCTCCATAGATCATCTTCTCTCCCTCGTGCCCGGCGCTTAGGTCTGTTTTGTATTCTCTCAGCACTTTAAGGTAAAGCCGGAGAAAATTAAATCATGAAATCATTACTGAGAAAGGTCAAAACATAAATATTTCATAATCTGATATTTTCTATGTACGATTGGGTTTATGCATGGCGACGTTGAGGCTGTGAGAAAAAGAAATATCAGGCTACTGTGTCATCATCTTAGCTAAGTAAGTTCACACTTTGATGTCATTTCTGCTGAACGTCCAAACTTTTGGTCTGAGTTTGGACAATGACGGATTAAAAATGGAACCGCTGCACTTCTTCGGAGTCTTTGCTCCAGCTGTCTTGCATAAGTTAATCCTTTTCACCACTCAGGCAGATCAATAAGGTTCTATACCTGCTGGTCCATCTAATAAAACGGTCGGGTAACCCTAGTCTCTGCAGCGTGTCCAGGGGTGCTGAGGCCCAGTCCAGCTCCCCACACCCTTCCCTTTCTTAATGATCAGGATTAGAGAGGCTGGGGCCTCTACTGTAGGAGGAAGCAGCTGCTTCCATGCTCATTATAACCTCACAACTCCATAGAGTGGTAACAGCTGGAACACACGTTTCAGAGGGAGAGAGCTTCGGTTACTACGAAGATCTCATGTGCCAATAGGCATTCCACGTTGAGCAGTGAGCTGCGGCATCGCATGACAAGCAGATGACAGGGAGAACAGAAGTGAGCTGACTGATGCATTAGCGGAATCATTTGTTTAGGTGTTTTGTAATTCGATGTTATCAACTCATGTCTGCCGACCGGAAATTCTGCTCAACTCTCCATTACTTTCGTGTCATCTCATAATCACCCAAACTTGGTGTGTAGATGAAGAGATGGATCCGTGGCCGTGGAACAACAGAGTGTCACTTAATGGGGCCCTTTAATCAAGGGGCTGTGGTGTCGTTATATGACAATTGTTATCTCCTGCAGACTATATCTGCTGCTGCTGATGATAACAAGATGAGGTGGGCTAATGAAAGGAATGGCGGAGTCCACTGATAAGGCTGCCTAGCTGCAGTCCAGACTTAAATATTGCTTTAATGACTTTATCATCCTTTGCATTCATAATGAGATGGGCCTTGTCTGCAGTGGCTTGATAAAACGGTTACACTGTGCAACAGTGACAGGCCATTTGCTAAACATAAAATCTCGCGGCTGCTCCTGAAGCGATACACAGACGTACTGCGAATCAAGCCGCGGCGACGGAGGCAGACATCAGCCTGACATGGAGACACTTAGCAATAACGTTTGTTAAATGGCTTGAACTGCCTCACTTGACATCTTCTAAATACCTGAAGAAATTGAGTTTGCTCCCATTTGAGTTCTCTGAAAGCATCCATTTTCTTTCTCCCTGCCAGCGGCATCACAACCCCCCTGCTGTGAAAATGTAAAATATCCATGCTCGCAGGCAAGGCCAAGGCTATGGCTGAGGCGAGAAGGACTGTGAATTACACAAATGGCTTGCCTTCTATAATTCTCCACTAATTGTCTGGAAGGCTCTGCATTCAAGTGTGGAATAATACTGACCTGGGTGGCGTATTGAAATTCCACTGCTTTGCTCCCTGGGGTCACATTCACAATACCCAGCTCCACAGAGCTGCGAATCTGGAGTTTAGCCTTCTGCATGAGGTAATGAAGAGCCTCACACATTCAGAGGAACTCCTCCTCCATCTCCGCCAAAATGAGCCAGTGGCACCTTTGGGCCTATTATCCCAACACTGCTGTGACAGGTACAGACGCTTCACATCCGGAAGACCCTGAACTTTCATTACAGAGCACCTCTGAGGAGGAATCATAACGAGGACCTATATGTTCCTCTGTCCTATATCATGCCTGGGATATAGCTTCTATAATAGCACTAGACAGAGGTGAGAGAGGAGAGGAAGAAAAGAAGAAGAAGAAGTAAAAAAAACAAGTGAAATTCAAACACAAAAGAGATGATAATGGACACTAAGAAAGAGGGTGAAAAAAGAAAAGATTTTGCATGATAAAGTAGTGCATAACAAAAGCTCCACAGCTGGCCTAAAGCAACTCCACAGCAAGCCTCTTTTCTATTGTAACCCTGCTGTTGAATGTATGGGCACCATGTTGGTATGCATGCATCCTGTACCACATACTCCCCCATGATGGCTAATGAAGTTGACACAGGGATTTCAACTATTCATGACTTGGCCTAAATTATTTGTTGGGTTTATGTAAGCAGGCAAACTGTGTTTCAGGCGATCAGGCCCTTAAAAAAAGAAGGCCGTCCCCCTCTGTGGAAATCTTCTGACTAGGCGTGCCTTTGATTTCAGAAACACTGTCTCTGTTTCCTACATCAGCTCCTCGCCGTTTACAGCAACTCCTTGGGGTGGATGCTCTCTGTGCAGCTGTGGGCATGTGAGAGATGGAGAGACAGAGGAGAAGAGAAGGAAGAGGCTAAGAAGCTAAAGCTCATTATGCTTCTTGCTTACAGGCGTTGTGTGTATATTCTATTAGCCATATCTAAAGCGTAATTGTACCAGTTGGGGGGGTGTTGTTGTCGGGGTGCCAAGGTTTCTCTCAGCGACTAGCGAAGTGTGGTAATCTCACACACCATCTCATTACAGTTTAAACCCCCAGCAGCTGCTCGCATTAGACTTTTATTACACGCTGCCGCTCACAGCTGTGCTGGCATAGGCCTGGACAGGATGGTGAGAGACGGGAACAAAGACAGACAGACACAGGGATTCCAGCACAACATTTGGCTCCCATCAAAAAAGTGGAAATATCGAAGCAGAGGGTTGTAATGACCCTAACAGCCTCTCAGCGTGATAGCTGCGCGGCCCCCTCTACCCGAGAACCTAAACCGAGGCCAAGGACAGTTGCACAGATGGACCAAGTCAAACCCAGTCAGATTGGGATTCAATCAAAACTGCCAGGACATGCACAAGCGTCACGCAGGGACAGCTTTTAGAAGCATTTGTCTCTTTCTGAAAGCAGTACGGGGCGGTGGTTCTCTATTATCTCAACAGTCACATCTGTTTTAAGAGACTGTAAATGTGTGTGTTTGTGGTGCATGTGTGTGTCTTGTCTGCATGTATGCTGGCAATAGTGTAATGTAAACAGTAATGTTTTAGCATGTCTTCTCAGCAGGGCCGTAGCCAGGATGTTAGCAGTACTGAGGTTAAGAATCTAAAGGTATAACCCCAAGAACATTGCGCTACCACATAATGTCCACTGGTATTTTGAATTGTTTTACTCCTTAGCCACACTGCCAGGGATGTAGTGGGGGAGAGAAAATAACACATCCTTAAGAAATATACTATATTAACTAGAGACCATCTTGAGATGTGATCCACCAGGATGCTACGACTTGCAGAGAAACTATCACCATCACCTCAGTGTCCTAATGAAAGCTACAGCCCTTCATGCTTATCTGGATTTTATTGGAAGGTTCATATTATTTAAAGGTATAATGCAACAGAAATAAAGGACAAAAAGTGATTTAAAAGAAAACGATTTACCTGATTGTTAGCAGCATGCACAGACAATATTCAGGCTTGTTTAGTCATGGTAGCATGAGATGCTAAATATCAAGGAAGGTTTATTATTTTGTACCCCCTTTGTATATACAAGGTGTCTGTATATACACAGCATTCAGGAGTAACACAATAAAACAAAATAACACAATACAATGCTATGCAATCCAAGACAACAGCACCACAATTTAAAGCATGCATATAGGCAACACATATTTGAATGAACAGCTTTTTGACAGTCAGTGCTATTATTTTCTGCAATACGATTCAACTGGACTACTATTGTACCGTTTTTTGTATAAGTGTGTCCATTGCCTGCATTTCTCTATGCATGCACCTTCTCTCTGTGTGGCTGCATGTCAGCCTGTGCCGCCTCAGTGTGTGTGCACTGGTCTGTGTGTCTCACCTTGACTTCAGTGTGAATGCGGCGTTCTTGCAGAGGACACTGGGACGCAGAGCCCAGCTGGGGCGGGAGATGAAGCACAGCTGGGGATAATTAAACTCAGCACACTGTCTCCATGAAGTGACCGGGCAGCCCTGCTAGATCTGGTGTCCCCCAGACAGAGCAGCTTAGATTGGGTCAGACTACACCACGGTCTTCCTTCACTGTCTTCTCGGATCAGAGGAAAAGGCGCAGATCTGACAGTGACACAGCAGTAGAAATGTATCTGGACAAAAACACACACACACAGCTTGACTTTGTTGTTTTTTCACTAAATTCCCTGATACTTTGTGATGCCACTCATCCACTCTCGTCCCCTCTCATCCGTGCATCGCAGTGACAGACAATGCACAACCTGAAAAGATAATTGGCCAAAGCACTGATAACACAGAGGTGAACTGTAACAGACCTGGCCAACTTTATCAGTCTAAAAATGCCTTGGCTCTGTATGAAGCGTGGAAGCTGGCCACATCACAGCCTGGGCTTGCCCACATCAAGCTGGGGCTGGGGTTTGTCTAATTTGAGCATTACATTTTTCCCTGTTTCTCCTCCACAAAGCTGATTAATTGACAATGGCACAACTCTCTGTCTCTGTCGGCCTGGTAATGTATCATTGGAAAGGAAACGGTTTACTTTGGATGTTGTGTTAGAAAAATGAAACCCTCCAGATCGACCAAAGATCTTTTTAAAAACTTATACAGAATGCCAACTCAAACAGCTTTGGATTGAATGAATTGACCTGTCCTACATTTAAAATGCCTGTACTTGGTGCGATGATAAAACGACACTTTCCAAGAACCATCCAACTCCTAGCTGTGGCCAAACCTGCCGAGCTGAATGACCTAGCACACAAAAATTGCAGTGTGATTAATCAGAAGAGGCTTTGGAGGAGCGCACTGCTGGCTGGGCCTGTGCTATCACCACTGTTTTCACTTCCCACTGTTTTTAGAATAAGTCAGACTGGTGTACGGAACCGTTTGATCACAAAGGCATCAAGTTGACTCATTAATGATGCTGTTAATGGCATCCTCCATCATTCTGGAATCACTATGTTGTTTCACAAGCAGTCAATACAGCAGGCGTTTCACTGCTTTTATTAAGTTACACTTTACTGGTCTGTAACATTTGACTGCAGACACTTTATTTGCCACTTCTTGACAGCTATGCTTGAAATATGGACAGTGGTGAGCATGCAGCTGCATCAATGTCTGGCTCTTCAATGTGATCTTATCCTACACTCATGAGGTTGTGAATAACGCTTGTCTCCTGTCTGTCTTTAGTCACTGTTTGGCTACTTCAATGCAAACTTCACCTGCATGCAACTTTGTATCGAACAAGGCTAGTGGGAGATCATTAGCTGTGGTTAGGTCAGTTATTCTTCTGATCAGAGCCTCAATAGTTGGTCTGAGAATGTGCAATATGTCTTCATTACAGAAATCATTATAATGTATTCCTCAGTAGCAGGAGCCCAATTGCACCAGTTGCAAGTGAACAGCTACAGGATTTTTGATTAAATCCCAAGGTGCTCACTTAGATGAAATATGCTTCATTGACAGTGCTATTACCATCTATTGCCTGAGCTTTCACAAGAAATGGTAGTCTAACAAAAGCAAAGCTTTTATCCCATTGCTGACAATTTTCTGTGACAAGTATGCTCATAGTCGGTAGATCTGCCGTAAACAACACACATCAGACACACAGACACGTGCACACACCATGATCCCTCAGACGCGAGTTGCAAAATAGACTCTGGATGCATTATCAGGCGGATTAGTGGCATAACTGATAAACCCTGTAAGCAGAACACTTCACAAACAACTCATCTGTTTGTTGATTTGGCCATCCTATTTGCTCCAGTCGCTGTAAACAACAGAGAATGTGAATTACACTCATTTCATATCAGGTAGCTATAGAGATTAACAAACGTCCGCTCGCTTCGGTTGCCATCGCAGTGCTGATAACAGCGCTTCCTGCATCCGTTTTCTACACAATCAAGGCCCAAACCAAACATTTCAATTGCAGTTCATCGTCATGTCAGCGTGAGATGATGATTACTGGAAACCAAGACCTAATAAATGCAGCTAACCATGATAGATGGCTGAACAACTTCACAGTCGTCTTCCTGCCTCGTCGGAGATGAGTTGTTTCTGCCATGCTTCATGCATTGTGACGTCTCCTCTGGGTTATTGCAGTGGGGGAGAACTCCCTCCATCCCTCGAATGCATCAGGCTTTAGAGGGGGGCTCCGTGCAGCTTGTTAGAGTAACACGTATGACCATAGGAGCCCTAATGAGCGGGGAGCTAGGCGGGAGAACTGTGTCTGGACGACAGAGAACATAAATCTCCTGTCCTGCTCTGCCTGGGGAATGCACAAACACCACAATTGTGTGAGACTGTGTGAATCTACAGAATGTGTGTGTGCGTGCGTGTGTGTGTTGGGGGGGGCACGAAGGGGATGTGTGCAATCACACACATAATGCAGATGACTACAGCAGTATCCTCCGGGGAGTCTCATCTACCATAGTTGAGAAAAGCAGGTTGTTTGAATTATGATCTAACAATAGTGCTCCACTCCCACGCTATAAATGAATCCACTACCGGCATATCTATCACTACCACAGGACTTGCTTATTTTTACTTGGAAAGGCTTTTGAAAATCAACCCAGGCACACTTTGCCCAGCCTGCAGGTTACGATAATTCCTCTCTGTTTTCATGGTGAACATGCTGTTCATGTTCTACCCTGACCCCAAAGATGCGTTCTTCAGAGATTTGGTTGTAGATGAGTAGATCCATGTACACAGGCGGCAGTCTGTGGCATTGAGCAGGTTTAGTCACTTCCTCCCTCCTTCCTAAAAGAAAGTCTGCTTTGCTTATATCTGCTGTTCCTCGGTGATATAGAGTAACATGCACCCTGGTAGTCTTTTTGCCGAGACATGCTTTCCTTCACCTGGAACCGACTGCAATGTGAGGTGTGTAATGAAGGTTTGAAACTCCATTAAAGTATTGATTTGTGGGGGAAGTTTACCTCCTTTACAGCGGGATATGAGATTGTGTGCAGCTTTAAATAAAAATGCGTGTTCATGTCTGGGCGTCTGCATTTCAGGGGCAGAGAGAGGGGGGGGGGGGGGGGGGGGGGGGGGGGGGGGGGGGGGGGGGGGGGGGGGGGGGGGAGAGAAGTATGGACAGTGTGCATAAGTGTGTGCCACAGGAATGTTTACCAGAGTGTGTGGATG
The DNA here is from genome assembly GCF_013103735.1 of Etheostoma cragini. Classification (NCBI taxonomy): domain Eukaryota; kingdom Metazoa; phylum Chordata; class Actinopteri; order Perciformes; family Percidae; genus Etheostoma; species Etheostoma cragini. Next base: position 1,188,155 of record NC_048416.1, read on the forward strand.
AGAGAGAGAGAGAGAGAGAGAAAGAGAGAGAGAGAGAGACAGTGTGTGTGTGAGTTATATAGCCCATGGGAGCTGCTATGGTCATATTTTAATAACTCACAGTATGTTGGATTATGTACTGTGGGCTTGTAATATCACACCGTCAGGGCAAAGCCCTAACAGATTCTCTGTTAGCTGGCCCTTAGTGGGGAAAAAACACACATATCAGGGGACTCGCCAAAACATTGTTTTCAGTTCTGCAGCACTTGTGAAAATGTGAGGTCCCACATGATTCCAGTTCAAAGGTATGCCTTCGCCGTTTTGTCTGCCTCAGCACACAGCGCTCTCTCTCCTGGCCACAATGAACAGAGCTCCAGGTTTAATAGGCCTTAAGTAGCGCACCCCCTTTGCTGCCTTTGAAGAGCAAACACTCTTTCGCTCGCTCGCACACACACCCATATATATATACTCACACATTGCTGTGCGAGCAATAAAAAACAGTGGAACAGTGGCTAGTTCCCTCTCTGACACATCAAAAGGAGAGCTGAGGGGAGTAATGTGTGGAATGATGTGTGTGTAGACCAAGGCCGAGATGCCATTCATGGTTGTAGTGTTGTGGTTTTAACTGTTGGAGGAGGCTTTAGGGCTTTAGCTGGCAAGTTCAATACAGTAGTGTTAACACACTGCCTGCTGCAATTGCAAGTGCTGCTCGTGCATTAAAAAAAAGATTTGATATAGGGTCTTTTTTTACCTGAGCAAAGTACAGAGAATATAGCTGTATGGCAGTCATGTGCTTTAGAGAATAGCAGCAATATCAATCCACGTATCTACACTCTATAAAGCAATAAAGGCTGTAAACAGCTTTGAGAAAAATCCTGGTTGGAGAGACAGAAAATGAAACAGAACTGGCTGCACACACAGCATGGGTGCATTTGTGTGGGTGAGTGCTTGCATGTAAGCACATATGCATGTTTACGTGTCTGACTGTGAGCTATCATATAACTCAGGCACTGAAGGAGAAGAGGAAAGTTACAATTAGCCATGCTGCCGGGAGTGTAGCCTCATCCTATAAGACATGTTTATGCTTTAGTCATGCAGTAATTACATATGTCGTCTTTTGTTTTCTATTCCCCATAAAGTGGGGAACATAATTAGGGTAAAAGCAAATTAGAAAGAAGAAAAAAAAGATCCTGCACTGTGCTTTTTGTCTTCAAGCTCATTTAGGCCTCAGATAACGTCTATGGGGTTTGTAATGGGGGAAGAGGAGGGGCGGAGTGGACTGTTAAGAGGGACTTTGCATCTCCAGATGGGAGACTTCAGTTAAGCTGTAATGAGAATGCATAATGACGGAAACGAAGTTGATGGAGCCAGACAAGGCAGCGCCTCCATTCAGGAATAAGAAACCAAAAAGATCCATTAGAACTTTTCTAGTTTTCTTCATCATGATATCCATTCTGAGCTTAAGTGGAAGAGAAATGTCTTCATTAAATGTATAAGGGAACATGTCTAATTTCTTTTTCATTTCTCTATATTTTTCCCACCCGTGGCCAACAGGGAGGACCAATGAAAAGGCAAGTACAAACGATGGAAAAACAAAAAAGAGGAGTGACTGCTCCTAATGGGACTGTTTTTCAGCAGCTGCATTAACAAGCCCGTTTGATTTCCTACTCCTAAGTGAAGTTGTCAGCCCATGCGTCCAGCGTGCTATGTTTAGGAGGACCAAAAGAGTTGTGTTTTCTGGCACCGCTTGATAATAAATGCTAAAGGGGTGACCTTACATGTCTTTCCCCGTGTTGCTCTATGGTCACTCTCCAAACAGACTGCGAAATTCTTAGCTCAAGAATCCATCATCGTTTTTTTTTTTAAACAATAACACGCATTTCCACGCTGGCTCTGTGAGAAACATGGCCCGAGGGAATGGAAGAGAACTGCCTCTAGTTGTGGTGAACTCCTCTTAAAACATCAGAAAGCAACGTATTGCTTTCAATTTAATCTCTTGTGTGTTAAATAAGGTTAACCTACTTAAACCTCTCTGAGTGGGGATATTTACATATGCAAATGTAAGAATAGTCTGCTTTCATTTCCATAACGTGAATCATGAATGTGCTTTAGGTTTGTGTGGTGATTTCCAGAAACTAAATCCATATTTGGCGGTGTAAAGATTAGAGTATTGATTACACACACAAAAACTGTGGTGGACAAACATATATGCACAACCCGTGTGTTGTGTTGTGATTCTTATGATCGTGGATGACGTTACGATCACCGTCTTGATGAAAATGTATTGCCATGGCCTTGGAAATGTGGCTCAGCAGTCGATGCGGTTCTACAGACTCGGTAATACTCTCCGCTGTGAAGGCTACAGACTGAAGACGCTCTTCGACTGATGGAACAATGGAAGGGGGGGAGGCTTTCTTTTGCAGAGTCTGCAGTATTGGATTTGGATTGTAACATGGTAGTATCAAGTTGGGAAGTGAAGCGCCTTTGAATATCATGTTGGAATCACAATAGACAAGGGCCGATTGTTATTGCAACGCACTTCCATTAATAATTCAATCATTTGACCCGTGACATGATTTCCCGTAAAACAATCTGATCCTCTGAGGGTTGATAGAGATACATCAAATCTATGAATGTGTGTGTCTGTGCGTCTGTCTGTTTTGACCTTCCCAGTGTGACACAAAACCGATGCCTGAGGCTGCGACTACAAGTATAATATTTAGAGGAGAGAGAAGATATCAGAAAGTGTGTGTGCTGCAGCATTTGAGTTCAGTTCCTGAACTGAAGATGTGCCCGTCCCAAGGGTACTCCAGTAAGCATGCCACAGAAATGGAAGGCCTTACACAAACTAGGAACTTAAAACTGAGCAGCACTCCAGAAGTATAAATCAGAACAATATGCAGAGTGCATAAGATATATATGAAAAAAACAGTATGCGGGAGAGTGGAAAGAAAGTCAGGAATATTGTAATACATTGTTTAAAGGATCTCTTCTGACAAAGTAAATGTGTCCTGCTCCAACACAAAGACACACACACACACATGCAGAATTAGATGAACGGAGGGACGGGAATGAACACACAATTGCATGTACACACAAAATAACAACGTGCTCACGTGCATGCGCAGGAAAAAGCAACGGGTGCCATCTATCAGGCTGCAGACGGGAGCGTTGGAAAGAGAAATCTGTCCTGTGATGGTTGTAAATGAGGGCTGTGGCGGCGCTGTCACATCGCGTTTGGCTGGGACGCGGGAGCGACGAGGGGCTACGAGGGGCGGAGGGCATGGAAACTGTGGACAGATGTAATGAACTTGGGAGATGGCTGGTGCATGGGCAGACACTGTGATTCCGTCACAGCTAGTGGTGCTCTACTGCTGCAAAAAAAAAAAGGGTGGAAGGAAGTAAATTGAGTGCAGAGAGGAGACGAGTGAGGAAGAGGCAAAGGCAATGATCAGAGACAGAAAAACAGAAGGAGAACGAACAGCAGAGAAGGGCCAGGTATGCAGCCCCTGCGAGAAAAACATGGCGCTAATCGCTGTTGGAATGGTGAGGCAATAACAGTGTGATACCAGAAGAATATTTACTCTAATTAAAGCCAGCTAATGTGTCTCCAGGTATAAAGGCTGTCGGCACTTTCCTGAGAATAATTAGAAGCACAGAGCACGTATTGTCCAGGAGAGCGGTGCACAGCTCCCTTTGTACATCATTAACAGTTCACCAGCAACAAAAGCTGAGTTAATAGAATGTAATGTGGTCTCTTCACCCGTCCGTTTGTTCAAATGGTCATTAGGGTAATGCAGAATAATTCCTTCCTTCTGTGCTGCTCCAACCTTAAATGACTCCTCCCACCTCCCATGTGCCCCTTTTTTTTGCTAAAGTCCTGCCTCCATTTCCCTGTTTCTCTCTTGACGGGAGAGTATTCCCGGGCCTCTGTCTTCCACATCGAGATGATAAACATGATTTCATGGCGCGTTACAATCATCAGTCTTCGTAAAACATACAAAATCCTCCATAAAAGAATTAATTCTGCTTTGCAGAGACGGAGCCAAATGTATAGATTTACAATTCCACACTCAAGTTCCCCACCGTGTTTTAATGCATCATAAACACTTGGTGTTTTTTGGTCTCTGTTCCAATAAAAACAGAGAGCGCGGGGGTGTAATATCTGGAGCTGGGGGAAATTAAAGCTGAAGTTCCTCTCCTCTTCAGTGCACTCCCAGCACACACACACACACACACACACACACACACACACACACACACACACACACACACACACACACGGTTAATCAGCAGCCCAGAGAGAAATCTAAGACCACATCTACACCCAGTGGAGGGAACCTGATACAACCACATCATTCTCCCCCTTCCCACATTCCAGTTTTTTTCTCTTAATCAACACACAAACACACACACACACACACACACACACACACACACACACACACACACGCTCCTGCTGATAAATTTGACGTAAGTTCAGTATGATTAACTAAAGCTAATGAAGACTGAAAGTGATCTCAAACAAGGTAACCATAGAAGGGAAGTCTTTGAAACCATGAAGGGTGCATTAGAACAAGAAGTGGACATTCTTTTCTTTCTTTTTTTTCTCCACTTCTGCTTCTGCTGCTATTTCCAAAAGTCTTTTCAGTGTGCGGTGACAAACACAACCCTTCTGACTGGTGGAAAAATAAATCATACTTTCAAGTGAAGACAAATGCCTTATCCATTGGGAGTAGCCTCAGGCTATAGCCATAATGGCCTCTCTCTCTCTTTTTCTTTCTGCATCCCCCCCAACTCTCTCTACCTCTTTCTAACTCTCTCTCTCTCTCTTCCTCCTTATTTTTTGTCTCAAAACAGGGAGTTTCCCTGAACTAGGTTAAATGTCCAACCAAAGCAGCACAAAGCCGGATCAGTGCAGATCACGAGCGAGGAGGATATTCCTCTTTCCAGACTCATTTCACAGTGAACCTGGGAGAGAGATTGCTGCTCTGCTACAAATGTTGAGCAAACAAGAGACAACTCATCAGGCACATCTTTGACTATCCAAACACTTGACGCATTACACTAGGTACTTACTCATGTCTCATCTTGTGTGGTGGCCATTAAAATCATGGATTTCCTAACCCTGTGTGTGGTTGTGTGTGTGTGTGTGTGTGTTTAGTCCCTGCTCGGTCTTGGCTCGGTGCGAGGCAGGCCAGCTGCAGAAGTCTGTCTCCTCTCCTCTGTCCCTTTCTTTGCTCTCAGTGCTATCGGGTTGCCTCTCCTCCTCCTCCAGCCCATTACACAGGCCTCTTTATGCTGCGCTAAAAGCTGCTCATGTTCAAACACTCCTGGGAAAAGGCTCCTTAAAACACGTCAGGAAGAGAGGCCCTGTCTGGTAAAATATTAATAGGAAGTTAATTGGTTGTTAATGGACTGGTGCTTGGGTAGGAATCGCCCTCCATTAGACAGGCCGCAGAAACAACCCATTCAGGGGTGTCATCTTACCACCTCCACAATCTAATTGTTTCCCGGTCACTGTAGCCGTGAGCTGCGGTAACCCGGTGTTAAAGACATTATTGCTAGGGTTTATGTAAGGTCCTGCAAGAAGTACTGCACCCATCCTGTGCCAACCACATATCCAAGTGAGCTTGGCATTGCTGGTGTTTGGTTACTTAAAGGAGCAGCGCGTAGGATTTAGGGGATCTGTTGGCAGAAATGACATTTAACATTCATAGCTGTGTTTTCTAGAGTGTTATAAGATCTGGACCCGAGGACATCATGAAACATGTTTCTTTGTCATGGCTGCTGATGTGTTTTCATCTGTGTACTGTGTGTGTATTTGTTGTCTAACTGTCCGGAGCTGCTCGGGTACACAAAAGTAATTTCAGTGTAAATTGACAATAAAGTTGTATTGCACCATTTCATATCGCATCGTTTGGTAACTAAGAATCCCAATGTTACCTGAAGGCCACCCTCACCTGTACACACTTGGAATTGGAGGTGTGAACAGACTGCGGAGACACATCCAGATCCTCCACACTTCTCCTTGGAGCGTCAGCTTAGTTGTTTTCTATTGTCATCCTCTCACATTCAGGGTCACGTTGAAGCTCTTTCCTCCCGTTAATCTTCTCCACATGAGGAAATAGTTTCAACTTTTGTTGTTTGTGGCCAGAGTGTTTGTGCTTTCTGCGGTTGTCGTTACCCAACAAGAAAAATCCCTCTTCTGCTAGAGTAGGCATGTAATATTGATGCAGAGCAGATTCGTGGAAAACACAGAAATCAAATGGAATCCAAACTAAGTTCAAATGTCGACATCAACACATACATTTTTGATCATTGCAAACCTACAAGACGCCATTCCTTTTAAAGGGAAGCCACAGGGACATGGGAAGCAGGGAATATATTTAGAAATAAGTGATATTTCAGCATGTCTTTCAATCCCAACTTCGTTCAGCTCCAATTCATTTATGAGAGGGACAAATACTTGTTGAAAGAAGTTGTTCAGGAAATGGGAGTTAAAATGGCGGTAGTAGAGGTTTCCCAGGCAGACGGTTTCTTACAATTAGGGCTTTTAAAAGCACTGAGTATAAATAAACCACCTCTCAAAGATGTGTCATTTTCCCTTTAGCCCTGCAGAACTGAATATTTAAAAAAGAAATCCAACCTTTTGCTCAAATTTACAATTTTCTATGAATAATCAAAAACAAAATACTGACATTATTACAGTCTAATAAGATGTAGCTTGGACTTCAAATGAAGTTTTTACTATTTAACCCTTTATTAGGCCTGTTGAAATGCATTCTTTATTTACTTGTCCTCTTTATTGCTATGACCTCCGCTCTCGTGACTCTGACCATTTAATGGGAACCCTGTTCAAACATTGAGTGAATCCGTGTCCAATTACATTACCAAGCAAATGTCAATTGATCCAACAGATGTCCTACTCTACTTTTCCACTTTCAATTGAAGGGTGTAGACTCCAGAGCAGCCACTAGATGGTAGAGAAACACCGGCTGACACGGCTGACAGGACAAACAGATGAAATAAATCAGTGGGCTTTCTTCTTTGATTGATATGTTCTAGTAACCTGCTGTGTTTTATTACCTGGCGGCGTGCAGACGGAGAAACTCCTGAGGGTTTAAATGCCGTGGGAGAAAACACTTTTTAGAAAACACACACAGATGTTTTCTAAAAGCCCGTCTGCAGAGGAGAAAAACATAAGCATCAAAATGCACTTAAAGAACAACAGTAAAAGCACTCATTATGCAGAAAGGCAAAATTATCAGAATATACATTATGAAATTAGAGTATAATTATGAATGCCTTATTGTGTTTATTACTTTAATGTTGAAGGTGGCAAAGGTGGGGCTAATTACCCCCCACCCAGGGAATTTCATCTTAAAACTATACATCATGATTTACTTGTTGATTTGTATTAATAATTTTAAAATAACTCAAGCATAATATGAATGTAGTGGAGCAAAAAAGTACAACATATATTTATAAATGAAGTAGATAAGCAGGAAGAAATGGAAATCTAAAGTAAAGTACAAGTACCTCAAAATTGGACCTAAGCATAGTATTTCCGTGGGGGGTGGTGGGGGGGCTTATATGTGTTTGGCTACTATCATGTTATGTTTGGTAGCTCTATCTGGAGCTGCAACTGCAACTATGAAATCTGTCATTTGAACCATTTCCTTATTCATTTATATTTTCATTTTGTTCACTATGACCTCAATATGTTTTAAATGCGACTGCACCGTCAGCTCATAGTACCAAACAGCTGTTTTGTAATTGTCTGTGCATATGTCTGTTTCTTGTCTGTTTTTTTACTAATGCCACAAATCAAATCGCCTTTGTGGATTAATAAAGTAGTATTAAATTGAATCGAGTAAACACACTTCAATGCTTCCTGTCCACTTGACTGCAGAGTGCCATGAATCCATCAGATATAGAAAACCAGGGAGATTCTAGTGTGAGCATTAGCATGCACTCACAGGAGACACACTTAAAGAGTTGTGTGCTGCAATGCGACCACGTGCTTTCTTTAACCCTTATATCATAATTTACAAAGAGATACACACTCATGCTACAGTTTTTATTACATGGTTAGCTTTAAGATTTGCAACAAATGAGCCAATTCTCGGCTGGACCTTTACCGTTTGGCACGTTACAATGAATATATAATGAAACACAACAAAGCACTTGCAAAGAACACTTTTTAAGAAACTGTAGAAAAGTTACAACAGTATGAAATGTCCACAGTGGAAAAAAATTGTATTAGAATAATATTTGGCATTCAAAAACAAAAAATAAAAAGTCAACCATTAGAGTATTTTTTTCCAAATATTTTTTTCAGTGTGACCTTTTGTTATCACAAACTTCATAAATAATCACAATATTCACAATATTAACGCAGTCACTTGCATTTTAAAAGTGTACGTGTTTTGTCGACAACTAAAACTATTAGTCAACTATTATTTTTATGGATGAGAACACCTTTTAGAAATATTAAATTCAGGCCAGACGGCTTTGCTTCTCAGCATGCATGCCACAACCGTTTATTAACTGTCAATCAACTTTGTTCATCTCATGTGCACACAATAACATCCATTGTTAAAAAGCTAGTCCAAATGTCACACCACTGCACACAGACAAGCTATGATAACGGGAACTCTGCAGTCATGTTTTTTTCTCACAACTGTCTTTACCTCCAAAGCTAATAATTGCCTGTTTTCAGTTAAAATTATGAAGAAGTCTACATGCCAGGTGGTTGGCCTTTTAATGAGGCTGTGTGTAAAAATGCATGCTAAAAAGTGTTATTATCAGCTCTAGAAACAGTTGTGTTTGATACAGATAATAGGCAGTAAGAAAAATAGAGAAAGAAGCAATTAGATTGGAAGAATGGGCCGTCCACCCTTCATAGCTTCACTGTGCTCACCCTGTAGGTACTACTCCCACCTCATGAAATCACAAACACTTGTTAGCCGTTTCTTTTTTTTTTAGGAATTGGCAAAGGACTGGGCGCCGGAGCTCAAGTAACATGTAAGACGATCACGGAGACTGCCCTCTACGCTGTGTTGTGGAAAAGGATGGGCTTGACCATCCCCGAGAGGATCTTGGGCACATGGACGCTTACAATCTCCGAGATCATCTCCGGGAAGTTGACACGCGTGTTGAGGGACTGAGCTTGGATAAACAGATCATAGGTGAACTGGTGTAACTTCCTCACAACCTGAGAATGATAGAAAGACCAGAGATTTGCGACAAATATTGTGTTACAGCGTACGTGTGAAGCATTAAAAAAGGACAAACACTGCAGATAAAAAAGGAAATAGCTAATGGCACTAAAGCCGTAGTTTAACATGAGCTTTAAGAGGTGATTTTATAGAGATGACACTCTTTGTGCCACTCTAAGCCCAACAGGCAGACTAAAGACGAAAGGGGTCGGAACCCTTTTCGTCTGAAAGTCTAGTATTTTTTAGCCTGGAGGGCCCAATCCCAGGCTGCCCTCCAGCTCCGAAGGCATTAGAAGAGCTGAGGTGTGAGTGGGCCACTGACAAATCTGAGCCTTTAAGACTAAATCCACAGTGAAAGACATGAGGCTGAAAGGGCTGCAGCTCTGCTCACTTTGGAAAGAAAGTTTCCAGCCCTTCTGGTCACGCCTCAACCCCTGATGTCAGCAGGTTTTTCTTAAAACTGTTTTCACCAATGACTATTAAGAGTTCCCATCGTACTGAGGCGGAACCCTGATCGATCTACACCCTCTAGTGGCAGAATCTGCATTAACAAGGATTACAAAAACAACTTCAAATCCCTTAAGTAGCTTTGGAAATAAAAAACGTCTCTCACAGTATGTTTCTGTTTTACTGATTATATTCATCTAGGATACATCTGTGTAAGGGGAGGTGCAAAATAATGTAAAAGAAATAAACAGCACACACAATTCATTGTGTTCAGTTAATTTGGTACAACATATGGCGATGTTGGAAAAATGGAATGCCATTGAGTCACACTATCCTCTACTGGAATTAACATCAAAAATACTATTTGGCATTTGGTTCTTTATGACTTAGGCCGGTGATTCTGTTGAGCTTTATTGTCTTTACTGATAGGCAGCTATCCAGAGCAAACTGCTGTGCCAGTGAAACACATGTGCAGACAAACCTGGGTCACGTTTCAATTTTTATTTTACTGCTTTAATTTCCTCTGGATTTTATTTGGATAAGCAAAATCCCCTGCTTCCCTATTCAACGCAATCAGGTCAGAGACCACATGTTGGATCTCCGAGCAGCAGTGTGTATACAAGTTTGTACAACTAAAGTAAACGTTATTACATTACTAAAGTATACATTATTATTTTAGAGCTATTATTTTCCTTGTCTGTTCATGTTGCATCTGCAGAACTGATCGGCTGCAAATGAGGTTCTACTTGACTTGACTTGACTTGGCAATGCTTCCACTAAACGGTGACTCATCATTTTCCCTCCTGATATGCACTCAGTGTAGAGAAGCTAAAACCAGAGTCATATGAACCTTCGGTATGTGTGACTGGCTGGGGATTTGTGCATCAACTGGAGGTGAAAATCCAGGTTGTCACTTGAGAATAAAAATGAGAAGGAATTACTTTTGCCGGGATAATTTTACATTTGGTTGACACAGTATTACTGTACGCCTGAATGCAGAATTGCGTTCTTTGATCTACACTATTTCCTGCTTAAGTGGTTCAGTGATGCGGACCAATATGGCATTTATACGATGGACCACAAAGTCCCAGCATGGTGCGTTTTGATATATGAAGTAAAATTGTGTCTATTACCGATTGGAGGTAGTCCAGCAGCTGCGTGAGCTCAAACAGTCTCTGTGTACGGGTGGTCTCTCCGCATTGGCTGGCCAAGCGATCCAGCTCCTTGATGTAGGAGGTCCGCAGTTCATCAAAACAACGCTGGTTCTTCAAGCCCTCCACTGGCACTGTGACCACAAAGCCAGAACACAACAATAACTCTCACAGACTTTATCCACCCCACCAAGTCTCTGAAGTATGGCTGAACTCTATTATAGTCGTATTTCACATGCTGAGTTGACATTCAACTTATTTATTTGATTTCATTGTTCCCGGCAGACTCACTGATGCTGAAGAGGACCAGGGCCTTCATGCAGAGGAACTCCTCCTGAGTTACCTTCAGCATGCAGAACCTTTGGGAGAGCAGCTTCATCCTCACACAGTGATCATACATACTGGACACTTGCATCCTTTGGCTGTGAGAGGGGGAAAACACAGTGTGAGAGGAGAAGAAAAAGAAAAAAGCCCAGGTGCGACATCAGGAGGAGTGAGAAGACGTGAGTGTCTCAGGCAGAGAAAAATACAGAAAGGACAAAGATAGTTAATGGAGGCAGAAGCGAAAAAAGGGTGAAAAAAAGCAGCAGAGGTGAGAAGAAATGAGTGAGGTGGATAATGGAAAAAGAGAACGACAGAGAGGCAGAGAAAAATGAGGGTCAGCAGCAAGGGCAAGCATATCCATTACCATGCAGGTCAAAAGCAGCACAATAGAGTGACAGAGGTCTAATGCAGACGAAATGAGTGTTTCGCTAATGTCGCCGGGAAACAGCGGCGGACGGAAGCTGCTCTGGGGGCCCGTGGCCCGCCTTAGCATTCACAGCAACGCTGTCCTTCAACACCCAAAGCTATTTACTGATAAGAGCCGTTTGAATTGTTATTTATGTATATGAAAGCACGGCGATGCGCTTCACAAACTCTGTGTTAACTTGTGAAAAGTACAAAAGAAAAGGTGTCACAAGCACTTCCTGATAGAGGCTGGAGGAGGTTGCATGCGCTGCGAATGAAAAGTTGAAAAAAGAAACAACTGTGACACCGTTCTTGGTTTTTGGGGAAATGAAACAGAATAAATCATCTGAGGTGATCCCTCTGCGGCCACGTCTATCAGACGCTAAGGCTACGCTAAGAACAGAGCCCACTTGTTTACCATCTTGCCTGGAAAAGACGCCGTTTAATGTGGGATTTTGAAATCTTCCTCTGAAGTTCTTCCCAATCACGGTGACAGGTGAATTCTCATGATATTTCAACAAAGCCAATGAAAAAGATATAAACAAATACAGCCGTTGATGCCCAACCTAACTTTTTTTTTTTTGATAAAGAGGCTGCGCCAGGTACGCCACTCTTCTTCTAACTTTATTATTCAAACACAACTCCAGCACGCCGTGTACAGTGAGTATATGTTGGTGACTTACTCGTTGAAGACCAGGTCCGGAGCAAAGAAGAGCAAGGAGCTGTTAGTGAGTGTGTAGGACCTCCAGCCCAAAGCCAACACCATCACCCCCATCCAAGACAACTGAATCACTGACATCTGATCATCCACGTGAAGGTCACGGAAACCTGTTGAACACATTTGTTTGATCAAACATCTGCAACATGTTAAAATAACTCTTAACAGGTCAATTTCATAAAGAAGAAGGCTTCAGACCCTTGCCAACAGGGATTACACAGTGTGGATTCATTGCTGGCCTTTTTCAGCCAGCTATTCCTGGCTTGAATATGCACATGTCACCCTCTAGTGGTTGATGAATGAATAGTGTGGTTTGCATGACGTGGGATTGGCTTGAAGTTTAACTGGCATGGAATCCTGTTTATCTGGTGAACAAGACGTTGAGGCCTTGCCCAGTGATATCAGATATTAAATCAGACGTTACTCTTTTCCTGATGGCTCTTGAGTTTGTCTATATAACGATGAACTTGGGGTTACATAAGTAACTGATTCGCCTCTCAGTGTTATCCATTCTATTGCCTAACATCACATGTCTGACCTTGAAGTGTGTTGCTTGGCATAACACAATACCAATGGTTTGTCTAGCGTTACACTGAACCTGAAACAACTGTGACGTTAATTTAGCACACGCAGCCTTGGCAGAATCACCAACTGTACATGTAGCATGGACTAGTTCACAGTGTGTTTCCTTGGCCCAGATTAGTTTACCTGGTATTGCCTTGGCCCAGTGCACCACAGTTACCAGCTGTCTTTCCCCAAGCTCATTGAGGCTCGTGAGCAAGGACGCGGGGCTGTCTGGCAGCCCGTGGTCGTGTCCAGCATTGACCAAAGCTGGCTCAATGGCCTGCAAGACGCTGAGCAGGGAGATGCAGGAGCGCACGGTCGGGGGGATGCCTAGAGCCAGGGCCTGGGATGCTGCTAAAGATATACAAACATACCATCAGAATAGTTTAAGAAAAAGATAATATCACATTATTTTGGAAAAAGTACATTTAGTGTTGAGTTGGCATGATACGTGTGACACTAATCCATACTTTGAGCACTCCCGGACCCCATGATTACGTCTGTCTTCCCGGCCCTTTCCCCCATTTCTCCTGCCCCCCTGGGAACCAGAGGTTGATCCTCCTCGCCTTTCCTTGTCGATCCAGTTCCCTTCAGCCTGCGACCTAGAACCCACCACAGACAACACATACACGGAGAAGACAAGAGGGCGTGAAGGAGATAAGACGCTTCCCTTTCAAGTTGTTTTGTCTGATTTATTACACAATAAATTGCTGGGAAACTCAAGAACAAAAACTAGCATGGAAAACTGTAAATCAGCCAATGGAGCTGTTCCATATCATTATGTGGCAAAGGTTCTCCGTTAATGGCTACTGTCCGAGAAAATGCTCTTTTGGCCTTTGTTGAATTGCATTTGTTAGACAGAATTTAAGCTGGAACATTTGATTAGTCAGTTCTGATTCAATGCATGTAAAGAATCTAACCACCCTGACCGCATTTTGCAAATTCACATCACACATACTGTACTTTCCTTTCCTCGTCTCTCATTCTGTTCTCCAGTCCCTCACCTTTCAGGCTCATTCCTGACATGAAGCATCTCTTCAAGCGGCACGAGGCACAGTTTTTCCTCCTCAGCTTGTCGATGGTACAGTCATTCCGGCTTGCACACAGGTGGTTCTGCTTACCTGGTGGTACAGAAATGTCCTGGGGGTTGAGTTCAATAACGCCCAATTTTCCACTCATAGCAAAGATATGTGGGTGTTTCCTGATAACTCTCATGGTGTCAGGTCACTGTGCCCTGACTGCATGAACCAACAAGTGGGTGTAATAAATTATACTGTATCAACAGAATTGTATTGTTTCTGTGTTTGTGTGCACTTGCATTTTTTTGTGTCACACCCACCTGCAGCGGCCCTCTTAAAGAATACTTTGCAGCTGCCACAGGTGACGGCACCATAGTGACAACCTGAAGCATCATCGCCGCACACCTGACACACTCTCCTGTCTGATAGGTACACACCTGGAAACAAATCCTCATGCCTACACACACACACACACACACACACACACTTTGAATGATCCAAAAGCAATACACATTCTACACATATCTGCTAAATCATACCCATATCAAGCATTTAAAAATCAGTTTTAGTTTACTACCTTTTGTCTCAGATTGTTAGGCTGTTATGACATTTGGGGCGATAATACCCTAAATCTATTATATAATGCATATATCAGATGATTTTTCCTATTTCCATGATTGATTAAAATAACAAGTGAAGCCATCTATTCTGAACGACAAGCACTAATGATTAAACTGCAGTCAGCCTGTAAAGAAGTGGAAACAGGACATTGTCTTTTATTCCAAGCACAGAATCAGCAACAGGTGCTGTATCTCTTGTTTATAGTGACACTGATATAGTCACAGCACAGATCAGAGTACTGGAAAGTTGGGGGTAGGATGAACTTTGATTCAGTCTAGCTGGGTGCTGAAACAACTTTGGCCAAGGCCAAGAAGATCATATGGAGCTGCAGGAGGACAAATAATGTAACACTGCTGTGCATTTGATTTATTTGTGCTGCCTTTAGCAAGTACACTAATCATTGGCTGCCCTAGGCAAAAAAAATACCAAGAAATGAGTATAAAGAGGACAGTGCAGCTTTAAAGTCATAAAATGGATGGAAACAAACCACTCTTGTAAATTATAAAGGAGAACATCCAACAGCGCAAGACTCATAAAAACAATTTGTAAAGCTTGGCAGATTAAATCATGGTCACTAGACACAGTGTACGCGCTCCATTTGTCCATTTATTTCTGATTAGAGACTAAAAAAGACTAAATGGAGCGGAAAGGATGCAGCCTAGCTGTTGACTGATTTGGACTTCATGCCACGAAACCCAAGTCAAAGAAAACCATTATATTTATGTATGTGTGTATTTACCTGAAACTGCGATCCGAGCAGTCCATCCAGACTGAAGGCTCGGTCTTGATCGTGGCCAAACTGCTCTGTCCGTGAGGAGTTTGGTAACTTTCCACCCGGCCGTACCCTTGTGCCATCGTTGGTCGCGTGCCACCTTTCCCGCACTGCTCGCCCTTGCTGTACCAGACACAGCGGCATTCCTGGCTGGATCCAAGAGACGCTTGTCCACAATTACAATATTTGCACACTAAATTAGGTTCACCGGATCTGCTTCTTTCTGGTTCGGATCGGCTGTAAGCGCACCACACACCCGGCATTTCTCTGTATGCGTTTGGGTTGGCGGAGTACGCATGGTAGGGCTGCAAAGGCAAGCACTCGTTGACCTCACTGGGCGCGGACGGCTCTTCCATCTGGCTTGTAAACAAGTTAGATTCTTTGGAGATATACCTGGATAGGAGCGGGCCGCAGGGCGCGGGGTGCGCGCTCTCCACGTCGCCCGATCTGAGCAGATCCATGCAGCTCACCTGCTGGATGCCGTGGCACACTTCTACAAAGTCCTCTGTTATGTGCGTATCATCCAGTAGAAGCCGGTTTCCTTCTGAGTTCGCGTTTCGGTCCGCTCCAAACTCGCGCCCTCCTCGGAAACTATTCTCCACACTGGGCTCGAAGTCTGCAAACTCGCTTCTGGAGCGCTGGTTCGTGTTGCTGAGCGGGGAGTTGGACACCGGGTCCAAGCCCAGGGAGACTGACAATGCCTTACTGAGCTCAGCAGTAGTTGGGCACGCACAGGTATCCGCAATATCGCGCTTATTTAATATTAAAGAGTTTGACGTGTCTTCTAAAGCAGACAAGCACGCGCAGAAGGCCATCTTCAGCTCGCGACGTGACTGAAGATGTGCGCTGGTTGCACACGATACGAATCCAAGAGCGCTGTAGGCGAGAAAACGCCTCCCCTACGAGACTCCGGTCATACGTCTGAGCGGATATGGAGCTGACGGAGGCTGAAGAAGAGGGACGCCCCGCCGAGCCGCTCTCACTGCGGATACACTGCTGGCCAACTTTGGCTCACTCACTCCACCATAGACAGCTGTTTATCTTTGGACTTTGGCGTTGCCTTTGTACACTTGTTGGCATGTTGTAGGTCTCGCGAGATTGGCAGTTGAACAATAAATTACTCAATCAAATATGCTAATTGGATTAGGAATCAGTGACCTAATTCACAACATATAGTAAATGTACTGTGGCAGTATTGTACATTTAGGTACACAAAACTAGCCATGGAACAAATGAGGAGTTTTTTGTTGACAAGAAAAACTCTAATAGGGGTAAACACATAATCTACTTCATAGGTTCAGTTAGTTTCAATACAATGCTGTCATTGTACATGGAAACTGAAGGAATAAGAACGGTGAACCCTTAATAATGAGCTACACTATAAAATGTGATTAGGATGTACTCATTAAAGGTGCACTAAAGATTGGTATTTGGGCTTACCTGCCACAAAAATACTCCCCCTCCCCCGAACCCCCAACTGTTCAGGGCGCCTTTCCATGGGCAGCCCCCCCACTCTGACATCTCTCCATTTAGTGCACGTATAGGTACTGAGCATGTGTGTGTAATTAAGGCCTGTGTGTAATAACAGCAGTGTAAATTGTAATTTCCCCTTGTGGGATTAATAAAGTATACACCATTATTATTATTTATTGTGTGACTATTATTGCCACGGTCAGACACCGCCTACCAAGAGCCTGGGTCTGAACCAGGTTTCTCTCTAAGAGGGAGTTTCTCTAAATGCTTGCTTTTGGTGGAATTACTGGAGCAGGCAGCTAGAGAAACTTCTAAGGAAAAATAGATCCAATTTAAATTTATTTGGGCATATTTCCTTCTGTTTTATAGTGACAACATTGCTTGTTGCCGTGTTAAGGCAGTGACACAGCAGATGTGGAGTTATGGGACATGAAGGATGTCATACAGTATGTCAGCGGCAATTTATTGGTTTTATTTTCTGTTTATTTATACTCAATAGACAAGTTGACAGTTTTCGAACAGTTTGCTCCAGGCACAGTGAGGGTGATCCGTCCTCATGTGGATGCACAAACAACGCACACATGCTGTTTCATGTGTATTTTATTTGGAATACTTAGATAGAAGTGTCTTAAATGTCATTGCTTTCATTAATCAAAGTATTAAGTTCTCATTAGTTTGGCACAATAAAATTGCAAATGCGTTAAATACCATTGCAAACCACAGCACTTTTCATAACTGACAGCACAGATGATGTTTGCAACACCAAAGTGGACATGCATGTGTTTTTGTTCCTATGAAATTAAAATAAATGATCTACAGTTGTCAGCTCTTACTCGTTTCCAGATGAAATGGCATTATGATCAAGGACCTCAAAGGTGGTAACAATTTAATTTGCTGTGATAATTTAATGATCTAATGATCTGCACCGACACTTCTACAATCTCTCAACGTGTCCAGTGTCATCGTCTCTGCTTATCTCTCACATGGACTCAAATTCATCAATGCGTTGTTTGGTGTTACCCTGACGAATCTGGCGTAGGGTCTTGTATTTGTCCCGGCCCGCCTTCACATTCTCAGCGTGGATCAGGTCATTGGGGGTCTTTTTGCTCTCGTCTACAGCTCCAGCCAGCTCAGTGCTCAGGAACTGAAAGAAAACACAAAAACACAGTGAATGAGATCCTCTTTCCTGAGACTCTTCAGGAGACTATTCAGAAGCCTTACCCCTCTCTTTACCTGACCCCAGTACTCACTCAATCCCCATCTGAAAACACACTATTGTCCAAAGTTATTAAGTCCAGTTCTGTGTCCTCTATACAACACCTCGTCTTGTTTTGGCTGTGAGGTTTTATTTCATTTGTTTAGGCCTCAGCCTGGATAAGATTGTAACTTATTGATGAAACCAATAGAATGATACAGTACTAGTAACAATGTTTTATTATGATGACTTATTTTAGATCATTTTTATTCGACAGGACATCTAAAGACAGGGGGAACGAAGTGCATCAAATGGCCACAGGTTGGACTCCAACCCAGCCCACTTCAGTTAGGACTGAGCCTTAGTATATGAGGCGCACGCTCAACCAGGTGAGCTACCACGAATTACACTAAGAATTCACTGATTCACTCAGTTCTAAGTAAAACCTAAGGGAGGCGCTTTTCAACCTTATATCTACCTGGGTTAGGTTTGTGTGTAAAACCTGTAGTTCTATTTCATGTTCTCTGGGGCTACAGTTATGTCACTGGGGTACAGGAGAACTACCCTGCTGGAAATCCAGAGTTCTCACCAGAGCACTCGTATGGCTTTCCAAAGGCTACACCCACACTAATTTGTGTTTAAAAATGTAAATTTTTTCTACATTTAAGCACCATGTCCGCACTACTCTCATTCCAAGCAGGGGCATCAGACTGGGGGCCCAAAAAGATGCTAGAATGGATAGCTGTGTATGCAGAGTGGGGTCCACAGACAATGCCTTTTACAGGGCCCAGAATTCTGTTCTACGCCCCTGATACCGAGTACCTTACTTAGAAACACTGCTGACAGATGTTTGAGTTTAAAAACTCCCGGGTTGTGTTATCGTGTAAATGGACAGAAACAGAGACTTTTGGCAACAAAGATGCACGTCAATCAGACCTCTGGGTGAGGTAGACTTACCTTTCAGCACATTGTTGTTCTTCCCAACAAATAACACCCTGGTCTTACATTTTTCAGCATTGCTGTTCTTTCTCCAATTTATTTTCTGCATTTTTGGACTTAAATGATTTTCAACAGCAGAGTAACCTGGTCATGTGACATACAGATAACAGCCTTGTGTGGACGGGATCATTTTTGTTTCAAACTGTATTAAAATGTAGTAGTGTGGCTGAATGCAATCTTAGGCTACTAAGTAGACTTTGCAGTTACAGCCCAGAGTATTATGGGATGGATTGAAATGTAGATTTGTCAGCTAAACATTCTTTGTGTAGACTCTACTCCAGCCTGTTGCAAATTAGGCTTTAAGATTACTAATGCTGTTTACACCAAATGGTTAACTACATATGCCATTTAAAAATAATAACGTTCAATTTGGCCTCTTTGTGGGCAGCAGGAGTGAGCATTAGTCATCCTCAATATTTGTTATGTTCTGGTTTCAAAATGATGAAGAGAGTTGGAAAACAGTTGGATACAAAATAGTTGGATGGAAAACAGACGGATACAAAACAGACGTAGGCTCTAGGGGGATTTGTCCATTGGCAATAACCATGTTTTTGTAAAACAATCTACCAACTTGTATTGAAGTGTGATGGTGTTAATTCCTAGCCATTTTGTTGTAGTGAGACAAATCAAGCTCTCCATATAAAATTACCTGTTGTGAAACTCATGAAACCTTTCAACCCCAAACTAGAGTGCTAGAGCATTGGGAGGATGCAAGGCTTTCCTAAGGCTACATCCACACTAATGCATTTTTTAAGTAATGTATATCTCTTGCTACATTTAAGCATCCTGTCCACACTACCCCTGTGTTTCACAGTACCGAGCACTGCTGACACCGTTTGAGTTTAAAAACTCCCTGGTGTGCACATTAGTTCGACTTACAGGTGAGGTAGGTGAGGTACCCTTCAGCAAAAGTTCCATCTTGTTGTCAGTCCAAACAAGTAACACCCTGGTCTTACTTTTTTCACCATTGTTGTTCTGTCTCCAAAGTATTTTCTGCATTTTCAGCTTAAATGATTTTCAGTCATGTGACATGCGCTGCCATGTGTTAACATGGACGGAGAGCCTTTCTGGTACCGAGCCTAAGACTCGTGTAGACAAGATCGTTTTTCTTCCAAACTCTGTTTAAAAATGAAAACGTTGCCGTGTGCATGAATGCAATCTTAAAGTGTTCATATTATGCTTCCTGGCTTTTTTCCATTATAGGTTTACAAAGTGAAAAAGCCCAAATTCCCCCCCCAAAGGGACTTACCAGCTCCAACAGTAAACGATGTTCACAAACTGCTCCAAACAGCTCTGCTGTAGTCCAGTTATACTTCCATGAGAAACATCCGTCACTTTATAACACGTTATAATGCTCACCTATCTGCAAGCATGGCACACCCTTATTCTCTGCTTCTGACTGGCTAGTAGTCCTTACCTAAGTACTGTCAGGGCCCTCATACTCTGCTTCTGACTGGCTAGTAGTCCTTACCTAGGTACTACTAAGTATACTTTGTTTTGCAGTTATAGCCCAGATTATTGTGCGTTAGATTGAAATGTAGATTTGTCATTTTAACATTCTTTATGCAAACTGTAGCTAGCATAGTATAACAAACGTTTCAAGATTAATAATGCTGTTGTGCAATTTGAAAACAGCAACATAAATTTTGCAGCGGGAGTGATAAAAAATGTTTGTTGTGTTCTAGTTTAAGAATGATGAAGAGAGTTGGAAAACAACTGGATGCAAAACAAGATGCAGGCTCTAGGAGGATTTCCCATTAACAATTAACATGTTTTTCTAAAATTATGTACAGGTTTTTAGGCATATTCTCATTTTAGGGATCAAAAAATTGTTCATACTGCTGCCAGAAATAGTAAAAAATCCCCAAGCCCCAAATGTGAACAACATCTGGTTTGGCCACTAATATTTACTGCATAGTCAAAACCTCTCTCTGTCTGTGACAACAGGCAAGGCAGAAAGAACCACTTTAAACAATCTCACAACAGAAATGTGATTTTCAAATCACAAACTACAAAGAAAGCCACAACTTGGAAGAAGTGTAATAAGCTAACACACACGTTGGCCCATACCTCTAGTAAATGAAAACGTGTAAAAGTTGATTGAGAGCCAGAGATTGTCTGGAAACAAACAGTCAGCAGCTCTAAAGTCAGCATACCGACATGCTCACGGGAAAGTCTTTATTTACCAGAGTTCTATTTTAATTAAGCCACTTAGCATGCTAATATTTTCTGGTTAGGACTAAAGACAAAGAATAAATAAGGATGATAAGAATTTCGTAATTCTTCCGGTATTTACTCATAAATCAAAGAATTAGAATTTTGACGTTATGAGGCGAGATTTGAAAAAAAGTCATCTATTCAATATTTCAATTACTCAATTGTCAAACCTCATAGTGGACAGGAAAAGCCAGGGTTTCACCAAAGCCGGTATGCTATATAGCTTGGGAACCATCAAAGTTAAAAAAAATTAGCTGGAAATCTAAACCCTAATCTAAAAGATTAAGGATCTGGCATTCAGTATCCCACTGCATCGAAATTGGATAACACTACGACCAATCACAACAGCACACAGGGTGACGTATCCAGAGCCCCCAAACGCTTAGCTACCATCGGAGTTAACTGGTAGATTAGACTGCTGTTTTCTGTTCACCTGCCCTCTGTGTGATGTGATTGGTGCAGCTGGCCTCTGGGCCCGCCTACATCAGATACACACACTCGCATACACAGACTCACATGCTCACCATACACCACCCACTCCAAACCATCCCCCTTGAACTGTCTGCCTCAAATACTTTACTGTTTGTTCTTTTCCCTCCCAAGCCACCTCAAAAATTCCTTCATGTGACCACATGAACTGTGTGTTGTGCTGTGCATCTTGTTGTTATGTAGTTTTGTAATGTATACCATGTTGCTGACTGCATACTTCCTTTTCCGGAGAACGTGTGGCGGTGCTTCAAATAGTTGCGGCCAGGAGGCTTGCTCAACAAACAGAATCATCTCGCTATGTACTTGTGCATATGTGACAAATAAAGCTATCTATCTATACACCAATGTGATTGGTGCAGCTAGCCTCTGGGCCCGCCTAGATCAGATACACCAATGTGATTGGTGAAGCTGACCTCTGGCCCCACCTACATCAGATTTACCGATGTGATTGGTGAAGCTGGCCTCTGGCTCCCCCCTACATCAAATACGCCGATGTGATTGGTGCAGCTCGCCTCTGGCCCCGCCTCTATCAGATACACCGGTGTGATTGGTGCAGCTCGACTACCAGGGTATAGTTAATGAGTGGCATTACTCGATGCCAGAGTAACTCGCTAAGCCACCTCAAACTGTGCTCTGGCGAGAATTCTCTTGACCTTTTGGTGGTGCCAAATAAAAAGTCACGGGATTGCAAAGGTTCTTAAGAATTATAATTTAGGGGCTATATGTTATACAAATTTCACGATAATAGGGGCACTAAAGAAAAAGTCAGGGGGGATACCAAAGTCAGTGGGACTCATCCAATTGGGACGATGAAGGCCTGCACAAAATTTCATGGCGATCCATCCAATAGTCGTGAGATATTCTAGTCCAACCGACAGACCAACATTGCCATAAAACCACACACTCTTAAAAGGTCCAGGACAGCCCAGGTACAGCTAATCTGTAGCTTTACATCCCCTCTGAACTGAAGGTGAGACAGAGAACAGCAACTCGGCAAATTAGGAAACTGGTTACATTCACTCAACCTTACCTTGAGGTTTTTCTGCAGCCTCTTGTTCTTATGGGCCTCTGTTACTCTTTCTTCCTCGCTGCGGTCTCGGACCATGCCCGGAGGAGTCAGCTCAGCGCTCGCCTCGTCACTGCTCTCATCTGTCTCATCGTGCTCATGCATAGGAGGTTGGACAGAATCCTGGATGTGGACACCCATGAGTTTAGTCTTCAGCTCCTCTTTGGTTTGCTTCAAATCAGCTTCTACCACCATCGCCTGTCAACACACACAACTTGCAGTAAAGCGCTGTGGTTGGATATTCAAGTGCAAGTAGCCTTTAGTCGACTGGTCCCAAAATGGAATATTCGCGTAGGACATTTTATTTGTCGGCTACTATGAAACTGAAATAAATGAAGGTGCTTTTTGGGAATAAAAGAAAACCGGAATGTCTTTGGTGACCTGTGGCACTTTTTCCTCTACTTTTTAGTACTAGTTAAAGGGGCATTTGACCCCAAATTCACTGAAATTGCATTTTTCTTTCTCCCTAAACATAAACAGATACGTAATGGAGACTAATTAAACCCCAAAACTACAAGGACAAATGTTATTTTGACCTGATAACCTGCTCATCTCCTGTAGAATCCCCTGTTAAGTTGTTTTAGTTCACCGCTCACTAATGAGGCCAACATTTCACTTCTGAATAAAGTGACATTGGCAGGTAGATTACACACATACACATACATACATGTTTTAGCCAATTACTGCTGAGGGTTTCTAACTGTGATAATGCAGTGACACGTCTAAAACTCATACTGTCACAATTTGAAAGTCTACTGATTACCTGTCTGTGGTTGACGCATTGCATCTACTTTGCCTTGGCCCAACACTTCGACGTGTCACACATCCGTCTTTGCTCATGTTTGAATCATCTTTTATCTCTCTCATGGCTCTGTCATTAATTCTCACCCTTTTCTGCCATTTATTCGCCTCTTCGTCCTTTTCCTTCTTGGCATCTTCCAGCAGGGAGATCTTAGAGGTAAGCTCTGCCAGCTCAGTGGCCTATACACACACTCACACCAATGGGAAGAGAGTTACACATGCTCTTGATCTGAAGTCGTGCAGTCGGTTGCACATTTGTGTGTTAGAGAAAATATGTGTGTGCGTGTGTCTGTGCATATGTTATACGCAGCATTGCGGTTCAGTTTGATTGTCTTTCTATTTAAGCAGCTAAAATGTGTATAATTTATAATGTATAATGTACTTTTAAGCTGAATTTGTGAATCACTTGACAACATCAATAATTTAGCAGCCTTTTTTCTAGCTGAGAGGTGGCCTTGATCAATATATGTAAATATAACATAATGAGTCCTTGATCTTGGGAATAGTTGAAATTGGTCTCATGGCTGAATGACTACTACAGCAACCACCTTCTCATTAAATTGATCCACTTGGAGTTTGAATGCATGAAGGTGTATTTTGTGTTTTTGAGTACCAGGCTTTCTTGGCTCTTGGTCTGGGTTTCAGACTGGTACAGTCGAGCTGCTTTAGCTTCCAATGCAGCTCTGCGGTCTTTGTCCAGGCGCTCTGCCTCCTCCTGAGCAACCATCCTCTCCTTCTCTAACTCAAGAGCCCTTTGTGTCTGCTCCTCTAGCTCTGAAACACCCATGCACATGTGCGCCAAAATCATTATATACATATGCCTGGACAGGCCTGTATAGTGTAAGCTTTGTAGAAATACTAAAATTACAAATATTTCAATGTACTTAGCAATTCTTTTGATGTTTTTAAACACAAAAAATACATCTCCAGTTGTATTCAGAAAGTTTTCAGACCATCTTGAGCTCTCTTTGTCTGCTCTTCAATCTGTCTCAATCTCTCCATCAGCTCCATGGTCTCACGAGCAATCTTCTCTGTTTCCTTCTCGGCATTTTCTCGCTTTTTTTTCTCACTCTCGAGCAGAGCCCTGACAGGAGAATTGTTCATATATACACATCTGAAAAAAAACTGGATCTCCTGACAGTTCTTTCTTAAAGCAGAGAGAACACACTGTAAACTATTATAAAAGCCTTCATTATGTCCTCCTTCCTACCTCTCCATCTGCCTCTTGTTCTTCTCCTCCTTGGCCTGGGCCTTCATCTGCTGCACCTCAATGGTGTCAGGTTTACGTCTCCGCATGTACAGGTCATGATTCCCCATACACAATGCCAGGATACGTTTGTTGATGCGAAGACGAGGGACGTAGAAAACAAAGTCCTTTAATACAAAAATGGGCAATCAGGGATATATGCCACATCAGAAGCATCTCAGATCTGTTTTACTGTTAGCATGGGTTTATATCCTAAAGTTTATATCCTTGTTTAGGATAATGTAGTACATTTTTCTAAACTCTTTCTTCATCCTCAGATTTGAGGATGCTTTCCTCAAATCTGTGCATACAGGCAAATTGTAGTGTGAGGCTAAATTCACACTATTCACACTACTTAATGTAATTTATGCATTTGCAAAATTAGTCATTTCATCAGTAACAAGGATATACGACTCCTGGTTGTAGCTACAGTGAATAAATCTCAATAAACATATCTCTAAGTAGTAGTAGTACTAATACATTTGTGTAATGTAGCACCTTTTACAGAACTAAGTCCCAAAGTGCTTCACAAGAGCAAATATTATTTTAAAAATTGGACCAAAATGCAGTATAAACGTACTCGCTATGTACATTTTTAGACAAGGAAGTTGGTAAAATATCTACAAGGGTTGAGGAAGGTTTCCTACTACCTACCAGATCAGTAAAGTCTTGCCGGGAAATTTCAGTTCAAAAGTGATGGCTAAGTTGAATGAACAGAAAAGGGAGTAGCAGAGGGGATGATGCCCTAATCTTATTCACAAAGAGAGAGATATAGTCACTGCAATCCCTATTTGAAAAGACAGGCACATCAGGAGGTGCAGGAGTGACGGTGTTGTTGAGGGTGTCAAACTGAATTATCGGGGTGCATTTACTGGAGGAAATGAGGTTAGAAAAGTAAGATGCCCTAGCCTCCCTAACCATATTGTTAAACTCAATTTAAGAGGTCTTTGACAGAGGCAGTGAACGTGGGTGGAGGGAAGGGAGGGAAGTCTCATTTTACTTGGAGCCTCTTCATCCAAAATGGAAGAGCAACATATGTTAAAGGAGGGGACCAGACATTTAATGTCAGCATGAGGAGACAACACTGCACCCGGGTCAAATGTTACAGAAACATTCTCAGCTGAGAATTAAAATGTGAGGGTAACATACACATTACTGTGCAGTCAATCTAGCATGCACGGTCAGTTACATGCAGCTCCTATAGCAGACAAAATCCACATTTAAATTGAGCGTAAAAATAAGGTCCATAAGGTATGACCCCTAATGTTTGTGGCACCAGTAGAATGAAATCAAAATCCTTACTGACTTTAAGAAAATCAGCAGCAAAACAGCAAGAAACGTCAGCAACGTGAATATTAAAATCACCAATCACAACAACCCAGCCCAATCTAATGATAGAGGATCAGTGGTGGAATGTAACTTAGTACATTTACTTAAGTACTGTACTTAAGTACACATTTAAGGTGCTTAAACTTGTACTTTTCTTATGTCTTTTCTTTTCATGCCACGTTCTACTTCTACTCCGATACATTTCAGAGAGAAATATTACACTTTTTACTCACAAAACAAGTGTAGTTTACAAAATCTGATGTTTTATTTTAAATGAAACTATTAAAAGTAAAACAGCCTACAAGTCCAGCTGAGAAGGTTAGATCACGCAACTGTTTCTAAAATGAGAGAATTTGTTTGCATTGAGTACTTTTACTTTTTGAACTTTTACTTGTAATAGAGTATCTTTAATTCAATTCAATTTCAATTCAATTTTATTTATAGTATAAATTCATAAAAGACACTTTACAGATAGAGTAGGTCTAGACCACACTCCAGAATTTACAAGGACCCAACAGTTCTAGTAATTTTCCTCCAGAGAAAGCAACAGTGCGACTGTAGGATTGTGAAGGATCTGACTACTTCTTCCACCACTGAGGATACAAGACACTTAATTAAAAGGCATTAAATCATTTTTAAAAGCAGGGGGGTTAATGAATGGAATTAAACCTGGATCATCTGCAGTACACACGAGAGGAACGCCCTGATGCTCACTTTTTGGAAAACACAAACAAAGACTCGGAAAACAGGTCCTGAACACCACAGCAAGTCCAGGCCTGAGGTTCTCGGAGTGAACTTATTAAACCCTGAGGACTGGAGAAGGAGCAGCTCTTTAATCGCGTCCACAAAATTCCATGACTAACCTTAACAGACCTGCACAGAAATACATCCATTGTACATGTATAAGAAAATGGCAACTTTCCCTTAAACTTCCTGTGAATGGGGTCTGTGCAATTTTTCATCTCATGACATGCTTCATAGAATGTGGTGCTGCTGCAGATAACTCACTAATAATAATGTATTTTGCATACCGGAGCTTTCTTGTCGATTGGTTTGATGACAAACTTCTTGTCATTGAAGGAAATGTTCCTGATCTCACTCCAGGGGAAGCCAATCTTTGGGGTCATCCTGTAAAATATGGGCATGTTGTTTTACCACTGTAAACTGTTAACAGGGGTGATCATGTTCTTCACACACAGTTAAAACATAGTTAGGAAAATAAAAGTTTGCACCCAAGCTAGGAGCTCTGTGAGGATCTACAACCCTCCTTTGAGCTAAATGCTAACATTAGTGACGGTGACAGTGCATATGCTGATTCTAGGCAGGTTTACCATGTTCACCATCTTGGTTTAGTATGCTAGCATGCAAAATGTAAATGTGCTTTTCAGTCTGTTTTTTTAATTTAGGTCCCATTTTATGTACATTAGTAGCTTTATATGTATATTTGGGGTTTCTACTAGAACATGTATAAATGGTTTAAAGTAAAAAAAATAAAAATAAAAAGTCCAGTCTGCTCTGATTGGCCAGTATTTCCGGCTCTTCTACATTGGCCCTCTCTGAGTTTCTGCATCATCATTGCAGCCGGAGAATGACTGTAACAGCACTGTAGCAGACGGCTTGTTTAAAAGCACAGGTTATTAATACGGCTATTTGCATTTTGCTGTGGATTGAATGTTTCATTCTTTTAGAGTATTTTTTAGCACCTCAACATGCTTCATAATCAAAATGACATGGAAATCTTACCTTTTACAATATGGGACATTTAAGTGTTCACCAAAGTCATTAAAATTCATGCTATGGGATGAATATGTCTGTACCAAATGAATGCCTGTACCAAATTCAATCATTGTCAACACCACCAACACAACCATTTCCATTCATAAATTGAAACCTACTTGTCCTTCTTGTCATAGATGTTCAGCCCCAGCGCGTCCACCCCCAACCACAGCTCGGATCCTTTCTTGTTCTTGATGTTAAAGTAGTTGACCCCGTACATCTCCAGATCCTGGGCTATCTTGAGGTACTCCACCATGGCATCTTCCCTGATGTGTGGAGTAATTACATGAGCTAGAGAGAACCTGTTTCCAATACGACTTTAAGAAGAATAAGACACCTGCAGTACCTCAGCAATCCCTTGTGCTCTTGATGCCACACCTGGATTCTATTCTCCCACTGATTCTTATTCAGCTTGTGCTGCTCCAAAACCCTGGTGTTATCAGTAAAGAGGACACACCAGTTAACATTCTGAAACTGGAATTTAGTTGAACTTTGGTTAACACTCATTACCATAGAACTCAGTACCTCTGTGGCAGCAGCTTCTCTTTCGCGAGGTATCCCGGTACGTGATAGTCTTTCCTGTAGTCTCCTTGTTTGACCTGAACAGCATACGATGCCAAGAGCACTGCAGTCTCGGGTGGACAGTATATGTCATCATTTAGGATGCATTCTTTTACCTAAAACACAGAAAGGAAACAAAACGCTCTGCTTTGAGACATTAATGGCCCCTTATGTTTTATGGTGCTGTTTGTGTTAAGGTGTCATACACAACGGCTTGTGTACAACAGCAATATTAACATTGTGATATTTTCAGACTCTTAAAGCACATTTAACTGATTCGTTTTCTTGATTAAATAAGCACTTGACTCTCTGTTTATTTCAAGACTAAATTCATAGATTTGGATCCTTCTTATTGCATACAAATACGAAATGGTGCCATCTCATCATAAAATTCGTAAAAGGGAATAAGTCAAATTTAAAGCAGTAATCTTTTTAAAAACAACGTCCATGTGCATGTGCTCATCTCCAACCTGTAGGAAGAAGAGGCGCTGTGTTGTCTCCTGGATCAGTTCATCTGCGACATCCTCAGGGTAAAACTTGGCCTTGAACTTAATCAACAACGGGTTGTCCCTCTTCACATCTTGAGCGGTCACCTGTGACCGGCAACCCACAACAGAGGGAATGAAGACATACGTACTAATTAGCGTCAGTGGGTTGACAAAACAACAATCATGATCACGTGTTCAGTTAAATCCAGCGGCCAGCGGGGGTTAGGTTTTGCCATCAGGGGATGTAAAGTTGACACACAAACATTCCCCTCACCCTTTTGTTCAGCTTGAGCCAGGTGGAGAAGCTTTTGCTGTCCTGATACTGGAGGCCAAAGAACCAGGTTTCCCTCAGCCCGATCGTCTTCACTATCTGAACACACCAGTAATTAACACAATCACGCACCTATCCGTCAAAGTAATTGTTTTGTACTCGTACTGCACAGTTTACCTGGTCAAAAAGTTGTTTGCCAGTGGTGCTGGGCAGGATGGCAAACTCCAGCTCAGCATCCATGGTTGTAACTCGGACATTTATCTGCCAGAGAAAACATTCACACTGAGCCACAAGAGGAAAAAAGAAATTCCTGCTGCTCATTCATCCGTGTCACTGGAGAAGCATCAAGGAGCATGCAGAGCAAAAGCATCTGGGTAAAAAAAGCTCTGCCCATTTTCTGATAAGTTTGTCTGTTCTTTGAAATAATGCTACATTGCTTGGTTCTTAAACAGCAAAATGACCAAAAAGAGTGTTTCTTACATTTTTCTGTTCAACCAGGAGCATCCAATCGCAAGAGGTTGGTGGGTGCTACAATCAAAAGATGAAGCCCACAGTATATTTTAGACTTAACTGAGAACATGGGGTTCATGCCATGATGAATAAGTATTACCGACTTGGTCTAAACAATTACACCTATTTAGCAATAATCTAGAATGTTACTAACCATATGCACATAATTGCAGTTGTTAGGATGGACAGACTTGCGTAATAGAACAAAATAATTGTAGAAATGTCTTTATTCCTCATAAACTTTGCTGAGACTACACAAGCAAGGCAGGCTTCATTAGTGCCTGTAATAACACTGATTATAATAATAGTAGTAGTAATAATAATAATCATAATAATAATACTAATACTGTAGTACAGTTGTAAGTCTACATGTCTTTTGGGGAGTGACTGCTTCAATGAACATTTATGAAAACAGGAGGAGAAAGCTTCACTGTGCGACTGTTTGTTACACCATGTTTATCCGGATAATGTGACAACTCACAATAAATCCAAGAACACAAATGCAACAAATGAGAAACATCTTGGACCTGGGAATGATATCATCATACGTTTTGTTTTGCTCAAAAGATTATTCTAAAGATTAACAACTACCAACTACTGCCTTTCTGTAGCCTTTCAATACAGAGCAGGTCCACACATTTCAGTCAAACTACTACATTTGCAATTCACTGACATATTAACAAAAAAAAAGCAACTACTTACAGTTGACATTTGTTTTTTTTTAATCCGTAGTCGAAACACTTCTTCAGAGACGTGCTTGTAGCCTTTTCTCTGTGGAGTCATATGAAACTGCTTGCAATACCTACAAGGATTATACAGAATGAGAATGGACCATTGTATTGCTCCCAAGTACTTCTCTCTCTTAGTTAATCCAATGGAAGCCAGGGGCCCTTGTGTTATGGAGAGGCAGCCTTCATCTGTGGAGACTTTTCTTTCTTAAATGTATTACGTGTGACTGTGACTGTGTGACCCTCATCTAGGACCAAGACATGATCTTTTCTTGTCTCCCACACCTGTAGAGGGACACAAACAGGAGTAGGCCTAACTCTGCAGCACCTGGTGTTCCAGTGGCAGTGACGTCCACTCTGCTAGTCTAATCCTTCTTGTTCAGTTGTTATGACATACAGTGATTTTAGGGTCAGTAGTGTAGCCTAAGTCTGGTTCAGACTGTTGCTAAATGTGTTTTTAATGTGGGCTATACTTTTGTTTTATTGTTGAGACAATGTGTTTTGCTGTTTTTTTTTTAGTAACATTTGTTTATATTTCCATAGTTTCTTTCTTGTTATAATTTTTCCTGAAGAGTAAATCCTAAGGAGATGTGCTCCATTGTTC
Source organism: Etheostoma cragini (assembly GCF_013103735.1). Taxonomy (NCBI): domain Eukaryota; kingdom Metazoa; phylum Chordata; class Actinopteri; order Perciformes; family Percidae; genus Etheostoma; species Etheostoma cragini. The sequence goes on from NC_048416.1 coordinate 1,219,132, forward strand.
CTTGACTTGATTTTGTTTTCTCTTCCTTTAAGAAGAAGTTTGCTGTAAGTGCCATTAATGTATTAAATATTATATGTAATGTTTCAATGAAGTGAACTAGTTTCCATTGCTGTGTAACACATGGTTTTAGGGGGAAGTGGATAGTTGTAGTAGGCTATTTCAGGTTCAACGTTTTATCACAGTGTGCGCGTAGCAGAGCTCTAGGTGCTGCCATGGCCACGGTTTCACGTTGTGGGCGCGTGCTCGTGTGCGCGCTCACGCCGGCCATTGTGTTTTTTATCAACAAGGAGAGAACAACTGTGGCCTTCTTTACGGGTAACTGACCTAGCAAACTGAACGACAAGGACTGCGAAACCATGGCGGACGAACAAGAAATAATGTGCAAATTAGAAAATATCTTGGAAATACGGTAAGACTTGACTGAAAGGTATTGTTGTCAGATGTTTGACACCTAATAAGAAACGGTTTCTTAGCTAATGTTAGCCGGCCAAGAATGAGCCCCTTGGCTTCGCTTTTGTTACTGAGCTAGCTAAAATTAGCCGGTCTGCTGCAGACCCGGTCTTTAATAGGTTTTAGCAGGTTTCCGACAGTGTTGGGAATCAAACACTACAGGCTAAATAAGACCTATAGGTTGAGAAGCTGTAGTTGAGGTGCATGTTCTGACCATATATCTGTATCAACATTCCAGATGTGTATTGACAAAATGCCAGATGTGCGATGCCTATTATTTCTGTGGGGAAGCTAGCAACTTAGCAAGCTAGCAAGCGAATCGGTCTGTCAATATCAAACCAGAGGGGGTGTTGGTTTGCCCTGATGTCTTCTCTGCAGCCACGTTAAATAACTGCAAAATACGTTAACGTCACACGAATTAATTCACGTAATAATACATTAGTTACAGTGTGTGAAAATGAATAGTTCTGCTTAACATCAATACAGAACGTCTGTGAAGTTATTCAAAATTGGACACAAATGCAAAGCACTGCATGTCAGAGATGTGGCTGTCTATGTAGGGGACACATCGTTCTTTCTTTTTCTTTTTGTTGCATCGTTGAGGGAAATAACCTGACAGCTGGTGTCTTTGGTCCGTGCAGGAACAAGACTGTCCAGATGCAGAAGATCAAGTCTCGTCTTAAGGTTGAGTTTGAGGCTCTGGAGTCGGAGGAGAAGCACCTGAAAGAGTACAAACAAGAGATGGATCTGCTTCTACAAGAGAAAATGGCCCATGTGGAGGAGCTGCGACTCATCCATGCAGATATCAATGTGGTGAGGAAGTTCTGCTGAAAACTCAGTTCAGCTTTCAGAAGAGTAGAATTTAGTAACAGCTATGTAAGACCACCAACACAAAATAAACACACAGTATATTGATTGCAATTCAAGTGCCTGTGTTATTCTCAGTATAAACTATGTAATGACTAGGTACAACCATTAACAGCTTATACAGTGCATTTTACATGTGAATTTCTGAAATTCCCACTTCTGTCCTATCAGATGGAGAGCACCATCAAGCAGTCGGAGAATGACCTGAATAAGCTGCTAGAAACAACTCGCCGCCTACATGATGAGTACAAACCTCTGAAGGAGCACGTTGATGCCCTCAGGATGACTTTAGGTCTACACAGACTCCCTAACCTGAACGAAGAAGAGGAGAAGCTCTCCCTGGAGTCAGTATACACACACACGCACGCACACACACATCAATTTCTAAAAGATGTTTTTTTATTCCTCTTTTTAATCAACTTTAGCATGGGTGTGTAAATGTATGCAAACCATTGTATTTTATATATCAGTCTGCAATAGCACTCAACAACATTGTAATTGAGTGCATGAGCAAAGTTTTTCAAGGCTAATTTATTTAAATAGTGCTGGAGTGATCATCAAGGTTATACATAGCCGCATTTAGAGTTTACTGACAGTTCTGTTTGGTGGTGATGGATAGACCAGATTATGGCAGCGAGGTCATTTATTGACTGGTTCAGTAGTGTGAAGGTAACTGTTAAGATGACAGGCAGTTGTAGGTCATGAAGACATGGGACTACTGTCTATAGAGAAGTTTTGGATCAGAAGGACAAGTAGCAGCTCCCTGGTGTCATTTTTCTTTTTGATAAGTAGGGATGAATTTCCTTAGAGGAAAACTGTTTCAGTGGGAGCCCTGAGTGATTTGTCAGACTTCATTAAATTGTATTATTTATTATTGAATGTTACTCAATGTAAACTATTGAGACAAGTTAGTGAGACAGTTAAAATGTCATGTATTGCTCCTTCCTTTCCCTTTTATTTTTATTTTATTTGGGTGCAACAGGAGCATTAACAGGAGATATCTATAAACCTCAACACATTAAAGCAACACGTACCGTACACTAATGGCTAAAGAAAAGAAGAAAAAGACAGACAGAAAAAATCTAAACACAAAGAATATTTATTATAAGTATCTGCTAGGTGTTCTCCTGATGGACAGGTCTATTGAGAAATCTTTTTGTCTGGATTCTGTCTTCAGACACTGGCGAGCAATAAATCCATTTTGAAGCTTCTGAATGTCCTTGTTATCCACAACAATGTGGGCACATTAAGGGGGACTGACAGATGCCCCCCCCCCCCCCCCAGCACAAACCACAGTCTGATATTCATCAACAGGGGATGATATTAAAACTGGACAGTTTACTATGGACTGAATCTGAAATGATGGTGACTAGTTTATTCATGTTTGGCGATGTTTAATGCGACCAAGGATCACATTGGTCTTGTCGAAATTTCCTGTTATTAGAGATTTTTTCTCTCTCCTCGTACAGACCCAAATATGGCCCCAGTTTAGAGCCGAACAATTAATATCCATATATTGAGGTATTTGTTCAATAATATCGCAATATCTGTTTTTTCCTCCTCATCACCTAGCCCTACTATCAACTAAAGAAAACATGTTTGTGGGGCGACCTCCGGCTCACCCAGTAGAGTGTGTGTTTCCACTGTCACTACATAGAAAGGGAAAAGCCCCCCCGAAAAAAAATAATCTTAAATACAGTTTTTGTTTGGTACAGATCCTCGCAAAAATCGCATTATAATCATTTGCATTTTCACATTTCTCAATGAAAATAAGAATGAGAGAAAAATGATCATTCCTTCCAATATCGTTATTCAAATCGCAACATCAGTCAAAATAATCGCAATTAGATATTCAGCCCCTCCCAGTCTGCCTGCAATGTTTCTGCCAGCCGTTGGTTTGGTCCCCGACTCAGGTACGGGTGTTTGTACATAGGGAATTTACAAATTAACTGCAATTTCTCAGTTGGGTTGGATATTGTATGAACAGAAAATTGAAATGGGATGTTTAAGTTGTGAGGAGTTGTGTAGGACCACTGCTGCTCTGCACGCTGACAGCATTATTGGCAGGCTGGCTACTCTGTAATCCTCAAATTCCACAGGATAGGGAACGGCGGCAGAGTCATTAGGTTTCCATTAAAGTCAACGTGTGTATTTCCACTGTCTGCTGAGCGGCTGTGTTCTAACTCCGTCCCAGCTCCAGCGAGCCCCAGCCCTCCAGAGCAGACACGCAGAGCTTTAATTTCAGCTGGATGCTGGTGAGCTCCACAGCAATTCAGCACACGGCAGATGATGCTGGACAGGAAGTTGAGCACAGAAACAAATAAAACATTGGGTTGATTTTCAAAATAAAATAGAGCATACTCACGATGGCTCATACCTCCCTGGACTAGACCTTGAACACAGCACAGAGTTGTTTCCTCTCTACTCCTCTGGATTGGAGACGAACTGTTGTTGTTTTTGTGGTTGTTCTACGTGATATCGCGAGAGCTCTTGGGTCCTCTTGACGTCAGCTGTCAGTCATGGCCACAGCCGTTCCGCAACAAATCTGGACCCGGTGGGTTTTGACGGATGGCGAGCATGGAGCCGTCACACAGCGGAGCCGATCCACAGCCGTTGCGCATCCTGTGGGAATATAGGGTTAATTTGGCCAGGTGCTAGTCGTCTCTCTTTTCCATCTTGGTGGTGTGCTCCTTGATTGTCTCAAAGTTTGGGAGATACTTAAAATGTTCTGGCTTATCACTGTTGTCCTTCAGTGTTTTTACTTAGAAGACAGAACTCATTACAGAGAGATTTATGATGACATCTGGGGAGATGTTAAAATGATCACTTGTGCATCTTGGTGCCAGAAAATTAACAAACGATAATATTGCCTACTGGAACTGTTTAAGGTTTGATAAACTGCTCTCTGACCGGAGGATGCATACACGTCATAATAACAAACTCAAACACCCCAACTGTTGTTAACTGTTGTTAACGTGTATGAAAACAAACATGTAATCCATATCAGATGAACTTGTGTTAATTGTGAAATATTGGTGTGTGTGTGTGTGTGTGTTAAAGGTATAGCAAGTGATGGTGCGCTTGTTGATTGTTATTTGAACTCAACCACCAAACAAACCCCCCCCCCCCGACAGACATTACTGCTGCCAGCACACTCACATGCTCCACCATCAACTGTTGCCGATTGGCTGGAAGAGCGTTTTATGGCTCATGCACTCGTGTCTGTTTTTCTATTGACACAGCCAGGGCTGTGGATTATTAACACCAGATTTTTCTTCAGCGCACAGAGAGAAGAGAGAGCTAGGGAACCGTGAGGAGATACTTGTTGAATTTGACAAAAAGTGTCCTGGATTAACATCACTTACTATAGCTTTAATGTAATGTAAGAGCTTTGGTGGCTCATGATTACAGGAAATACAGCCCAATGCATTGGTTCTGCGAATGCTCTACTCTATCAAGAATCTATTTGGAGAGAAACCAGAGAGCGTAAAGAAATGGGATATCACTTTTTATTAGTTTTGAAAATGGGCCAAGCAGGCTATAAAGTCCAAGGCCAGATTTCATTCCCAGTCCTCCACACTCACAGACACACTCACATGCATGCAGACAAATGTTCTCGCAATCACTGGACTTTTGCTCAGACTTGTACATTTAAAGAGGGTGTGTGAGATGACTATAATCTTCTCCTATTGTAGTCTACTTTTGTATTGGGTTTTGCCCCCACACATCTCTCAATACAGAGCGTAGGTGGGAAAATCTCAACGGTGATATGATTCATAAGCTCCCAAATGAGAATCACAGCTAGCTGTTGTGCTCTTTCTTTGCTTTTGAACAGTTACTTTGAGAAGCAGAAAGCAGAGTGGCAGAAGGAGCCACATGAGCCCGCCATTCCAGAATCCCTCGCTGCCGCTGCAGCAGCAGCACAGCAGCTTCAGGTGTCCAGGAAGCAAGATGCACGCCAGACGGCCACCTTCAGACAGCAACCCCCACCCATGAAGGTATTAGTCTGACCTAAAGTCAATCAATCAACGTTTATTCATTTGAAATAAATATAAAATAGCTTCAATCGTGATAGAAATTATTTCAAGTTTGAATAGTCGGCAGATGGACACACCAGCCACTACGCACTTTGTATTTTCTTTCTTAATAATTAAAAAAGCACTGGGAATTTCCAAGATGTAATTGGCTCCAAACAAACACAGACACCACCCTAAAGTTTAAGAAAGAAAAAAATGCTTAGTCACACACACCCAGACACCTTCTGAAAAGTTATTTAAGTGTACATCTAGGGATGTAACGGTTTAAAATGTAACTTTGCAGTTCTAGTGACCAAAATGATCACGGTTTGCGGTAATATGGCGGGATTTTGAAGTGGTCTTGGTATAATCTTGGTATAAGCATGCTGAAATGATATTGACTCACTCACATTGACTCCGCATTGAAATATGGTAATAAATGACAAGGCATTTTTCAATACTATGAGGCAATTTGGCCTTTGCCTAAAAGTATCCAAGTTCAGTGCCCAGTCCTAGACTTGAAATGAAGCATTGCTTTGAATTTCTCCCCCCCCCCCCAGGCTTGCCTTTCCTGCCACCAGCAGATTCATCGTAATGCTCCCATCTGCCCATTGTGCAAGGCCAAGAGCCGCTCCCGCAACCCAAAGAAGCCCAAGAGGAAGCCGGATGAGTAGATCTGACTCTACCTCCAGCCTCTGGGGGTTTAAGGGACCTGGTCCATTACACTGATCTCAGAGCAGCCATTTATGACTGAAATAACAGATCTGTGGTTCAGGACAACTTCCACAAGCAGTCCCCACTTTAACAAATTGTCTTAGTACTTTTTTTCATGAACTGTCAACTGAAATTGATGGAGGATCTTATAATGTCATTCTGTTTGTTTTTATCAGTGCTTTGGATGTGTTTATATGTAATTGTATGACTTGTATATTAGGTTTACTAGGCCGTAACCATGTAACTGAAATAACGCAAAAAATAACTTGATAAACTGTCCAAATGTTTTTTTGCCTTAGATATTGTACTGTACTCTCTAAGTTTTTTCAATGCATGTGTGCTTCCGTGGCTGTCTGTTGTGTAATATTTTGTGCCAATGAAAAAACAAATAGGTTTAATTGAAGAAACACAATCTTTTAATGTTTACATTGTTCAAGTGAAAAGGCCAGACTCATCTGCTCTGAAAAGTGTTGTGTGTTTAACTTTAGTACAGTGATAAGAAAATAAATAGATGTTTTGTACTAACCTTGTTATCAACATGGTCCTTTTTACACTCAAAAACAAAGGCTAGACTTGTTTTTGTGATCATAAACACAGCTGTGTTCACGATCACACCAATACATACAGCTGTAGCTGTGCTGAGGAGTAACCAAGGACGCATATGGATAAGTATGTACTGGGCAAATGGGCGGGTTTAGCCTGTGTGTCAAAATATAGAGATAGGAATATTTTTGACAGCAACACAATATTATACCTTTCGTTGTATTAATACTGTGCCCATCAGGTCTTCAGCTATCTGTCTGGAAAAGCACAGCGAGGTCTCGTTAAATGAGTACCTGTAGCGTTTTTGTCAGGGTAACCCCTCATTTCATCTGTTGCTAGGGTAACTCTACGTTCCTTAGCTGTTGCTAAGGCAACCCTAGGTTGCTGTGACCCGCACAAACCAAGTTGTTCCTCCCAAATCCAGTGGTGGGCATCAAAAGGCTTTGGGAGATTTCTCCCAAACTCCCCCAACGTGCACACTCCTGCAACAGAATCCGAATGGTTTAAATCCTGTGAATATTTACCCAGATCCATCAAATTGACACAAATATTACACTCACTCGATAGCTCAAGTGTGTGTTCAGTCTGCCCTTCAGTGCTTGGAACTGCAGTTGTGTCTTCTTCCTCCTGATAAAACTTTCCAAGGCCAGAGAAGCCTGTTGTCGCTCACACACACAGCAGACTGCGGGGTCGTGGAGCTCCACCTCTGCAGCCTGCCACAAGAAAACATGAAAAATGAGCGGGATGGGGGGG
>NC_048416.1:1226484-1281755 GCF_013103735.1 Etheostoma cragini
GGCAAATATGAATCACATAACAGTGTCAACTGACCCGTTTCATCTTCTCGTTGAACGTTTTGAGCTTCAGCATTAAGAGGAGTCGAGGGGGGACGGCCAGGTCTTCGGGACCTTGACATATGAGATTGGGGGAGGACGTGGAGTATGGGAAAGGGAGGTCAACGTTACATTCCCGGAGATCTCTGAACTCGTCTCCGGCTACAACTCCGGTCCTCCTCTCCCTCCCATTGGCTCCTCGGTGCTGCGCGTGTCTCCCCCTCGAGGAGGAGGAGGAGGTTTGTTTCGGACACAGGAAATCATTCTTCTGCAGTGGTTTTGAAGGGCCTCCTCCTCCATTTACTACGGAACACAGCATTTACTACGGACACACTTGTAGCTGGAACGTTATCTAACGTCACTCAGATTTTAAAATACCAGCTAACGTTTGAAAAATGTTTAAAAATAAAACATTAGCTGGTATTTTTTTGCCTGTATTTGGCCTTAGACGACGTTGCTAAACACACGTTAGCTAGTTTTTTGCCTATTTTTCGCCGTATGCGACGTTGCTAAACACACTTAAGCTAGTTTTTTTTTTGCCTCTGGCGACGTTGCTAAACACACGCTAGCTAGTTTTTTGCCTATTTTTCGCCTTAGGCGACGTTGCTCAACAAACCTTATCTGGTATTTTTTTGAAGCATTGCTCCAGTTCCCAGTGTCGAAACAAGTCTAGCCACACGAAACTTCACGAGTGAAATATTAACCAACTTCTAACCAACTTACTGTGTAAAGAGTAACTTCTTTCTCTTTTACACATAGACCGTATTCACAACGGTGTATTATTTTGCAAAGATACACACGTCACGTGTTGCTTACTACAGCGGCACTTCCTGCCATCAGCGAGCCGCCAGCGCCATCTGGTGGCCAGCGGGCGGAAGAGGACTCGCGGACAGATATTTATTAATTTAATGCAGTTTTTTTAAATCTGTGTTCTAGACCTGAAACTTTTTCGTATTTCAACATTTTAAATTAAATACTCGAAACTTTTGTGGCTTTCCCCGATGATTTTGTCACTCAACGAGTTTTTTTTTTTGGACATATACATAGATAGATACTTTATTCATCCCAAAGGAAGTCCAGTATAAGACAACCATACCACAACAAACACATATACACACATGTATCACACATACATAAGAATAAAAATAAAAATCCCTCACAGAAATGCAATTACGATGATAAGGTGATTTTGGCAATTCATTTGTAAATTTTTTGTAATTTATTTTGACTTAGTCATTTTTTCCTCAATAGTTTTTTCTTAAAATGCTATAAAATGGACTAAAATACCCAAATTCAATGAAAGAAGTGAACTGATTATTTATTTACCTTGTTAAGACTGTTGGATGGGCCCTGAGGACTACTTACCTTGACTGGAATATAGATTAGTTTATTTACAGTACCAATATTTTACATATACATCTACAATACCGTACTTTAACTGTAATATGCAATTACTCTCCACTGCATTTTAATTCGGATTCGGATTTAATTTTTTTTTAGTACTTTAAATCATTGTTACACTGCTCATTTTAGCCTAACTTATTATACATATCTATCTGTAAAAATTCTGTTTATAGTAATAGCCATCTGTAAATATTCATAAATTCACCTGTAAACTCAGTTATAGTAACAACCATAAGTATATTATGTTCATTGCACATATCTGTAAAAATGATGTTTATAGTATTATCCACCTGTATATTATATTCAGTACATATCCATGTCCTGGACTTATGGAACCATTGGATGTCCTGCACTTACTGCTATTGCACTTCTGGTTAGACCTCCACTGCATAGCTTTGTACCTGTGTGATGACAATAACATTGAATCTAATCTAATCTAATCTAAGTATACAGTGACGAGAATCACAATTACAAGTGCAAAATGATGTGAAATACCAATTGGAACGTGGAATATGTAGACAAACAGACACAACCAAGCAGTGTTAGTCCTTTGGTCCATGCATACCATAGGCTCTGAATTTTTTGTATGATATTGTATCCAGAAATAGATCTTATGTTCTTGCCATTCACAACATAATTGGTTAATAAATAAGACTTTATTGTAGTGCATTGGCTAATGATTATTTTTCCTTTTTATTTGATATATTTTTAATTTGTTCTTGGGTGAGGATTGATTCAAAGCAAGTCTTACTAATCCAGATGGAATAGCTCCATGTCCGGGTGCTCAAATAAATCTAATTCAAGTTTCCTCATGTAGTTGGACAACACCAGGAATCTGGACTCTCGTGCCATCTGCTGAAAGAATGTGGTGTGTCACATCTTCCATTCCGAACACGGGACAGCCTGAAGACATGGGGGGGGGGACAGCTGACTGGCTGTTCCTCTAAAGCTCTGGCAGTCACACAGCCGACACCTAGAGACATGGCTGCCCTGGTGGGATGTAGGGGGGCAGATAGCGGGGCGCATGCAGCCACACTGACGGCCTCGGCTCATTGGTTATTTGGCTTCATCATCCCACCCGACGGTGCAGCTGGGGGCTGATGTGTCTTTATTACTGATCAACCTGTTCAAACAAAACACAACATTTATGCTTCTCCATGCTCTGTGGCACTCACATCCGAGACACTCACATCTCCTATTTCGTTTTTGTTTTTATTCAGGACACACCCGCCAATCACCGGCCGAGTGTCACACTTGTATCACCTTTCTAATTATAAACCGGAGCCTTCACTCTCCAAGAATGGAAGTTTAGCCAGGCCCATCTGTGGCCTAAAATTAGCCCCCCACACCCCCAAGAAAGGAGCTCTGGCCCCCTCTGCCACTTAACTCCCCCCCCCCCCCAAAAAAAAAAAAAAAAACACACACACACACACACACACTGCCATACTGGACATTTCACAACTCACAGCTCCTGTGGAAGCATCACACACTACTTGGAGAACCTCTCTTTCCTTCTTTCTTCCACGTGACTTTTTCAGCTGTTTGGAATGTGTTTAACTTCTCTTCCTCTTCCATGTCTTTGGAAATAACATCACAAGCGACTAGTTGAGGTGAGTGTCTTGATGGAATCCATTTCAGTTTGCTGCTGTTGTCTATCAAGCAAATTCTGAGGCTCTTAAAGGAAAAGAATACTTGTCTATGGGTACAACATGCAGTCATCTATGGCTTTGATTTAGGTCTTATCGTGCAGATGTGTGTTTTACAAGGTAACTGGGATTTAGGTCTTATTGTGCAGATGTGTGTTGTATAGGGTAACTGTGCCAGGCATGGTCTTCTGGTAGTACTGTAGAAGGCCATGGTAAGAAACATTCATTTGCTTTCATGTAGACATTTGTTATGTTGACATAAACAGAACTAGGTGTGTTACCACCGTTCTCTGACATGTTTGCCATTGCAGATGGATGGGGTTTGACATGTTCCAGTCTCGGGGGTTACATTGTGGTTCTGGGCCAAACTGTCAACAATAGCTTGATGGACATATCGAAGATCTTCTCCCTGCTGCAGCCTAAGGAGGACGATGAGGACAGCGAGCATTGTCAGGCCTTGAACAACGCCGTGAGCAGCGACAACGTGACTCTGCTCTCCGAGCTTCTGTCTCAGGAGAGTTACAGGAGGTCTGTCAACGCCCGAAGCGGGTGGGGGGTCCCGGTCACCCCCCTGCGCACTGCCGCTGCCCTGGGACACATGAGGTGCTTGGAGGTGTTGCTGGAGCACGGTGCAGAGGTGAGAGGGAGCATCATGTGGTTTAGCTCGAGGATGAGGATGGTGGGATGGAGCTTTGAGAGTGGGTGTGTGTGGGGGGGGGAGGGGGGGGGGGGCACTGCATCTGTGCCTGATGGTGGGTGCAATGAACATAAGTATCCTAGTTAATAACCCAAATGATATGAACTCCACTCAGCTATCACACATTTACTTTAAAAGGCCAAAAAAAAGGTTCATAGATTCTTCCAGCAGGTATTTTTCACCTTCTTATATGAAGAGTAAAAAATTAGATAGTTTAAATTTAGGGCATTAAAGCTGCACTAATCAATCTTTTTAATTGAACAATGGATCTCATAACTAAGTGTAACATGACAGGGGAATCCTGAAAAGGCATTCCTGAGGGGAGAATATGTCAATGTTGTGTTTAAAGCGTAACAAATCAATCAGTGCATCTTCAATGATTCATAGTGCATGTTCTTGAAACCCCGAATCCTAATTTGTCAGGAATGTTTCCTACTGTCACAACATGTTGGTGTATTCCTGTGTTTGAATCCAGGTTGACAGCCTGGATGTGAAGGCCCAGACGCCTTTGTTCACAGCTGTGAGTGGGAAACATCTGGACTGCGTGGTTGCCCTGCTGAAGGCCGGAGCCGACCCTAATGGCAGCCAGTACAACAACTGCTCCCCGGTGCTGACCGCGGCACGGGAGGGCGACGTAGACGTGCTCCGAGAGCTGCTGCGCTGGGGAGCCGAGGTGGACGTCAGGGCCAAAGTCCCCGAGTGGGCTGCCAAGGCCACGGCCTGCAGAGGGCCCCTTTACATCTCAGCTGTTTATGGACACCTGGACTGCTTCAAACTGCTCCTTCTGCACGGGGCCAACCCCAACTTTAACTGCACAGATGAAAAGATGCTGGCCAGGATTAAGCAGCCAAAGACAGTCCTGGAGGTGTGTCTGCGTTATGGCTGCGGGGTGGAGTACATCCAGCTTCTCATAGACTTTGGGGCAGACGTGTATCTGCCCACGCTAATTATTGACAAGACTACAAAGCAGAATGAAGCTCTCATTCTGCTGCTCAAAGAGAGAGGTGAGACACGGATTGTGGACTGGTTCTGGAAGCATGAAGTTTTCAAAGTGTCAAAACGTTGATCCACCTGTATTTGTCTTTTTCTGTTCCAGCTTCTCCCAAAACACTGATGTCGCAGACTCGGCTGGCAATACGAAGATGCCTCCCCTGTGCCAGTAAGGAGCCTGCTGTTGACAGCTTGAATGTTCCTCTGATCCTGAGGAACTACCTCAAGCACGACACCTGTGAACTCATCGGATGCTAACCTTAGCATCACAATAATTAGCCAGGGATTTCTTTTTACCTCATTGCTGTTCACTTATGACTGGAGATTTGACTTTAGCTTTTCCTACAACCACCGTACAGTCCCAGTCCTGTAAAGTCTTGTCTTTTATTATTTATATAAGATTGAAATTTGTGGCTCCTAATAGATAAATAGATTTAGTTTAAATAGATAGATATTTTAGCTCATTGGAGTGTCTTTGTCAAACAGAAATATGATCATCCTAAAGGGCTCCATGTTGGAAAACCTGCCATGTGTTTGGGAAGTGTAAGACCACAGCTGACCACTAGAGACCACAGTAACACTGCTTATTGCTCTTTTCCAAACGTGATGCTTCCCATTTGTAATTTTTGTTCTGCCCTCTTCACAGCTAAGATTACACAATCAGATTGATTCTCACTTCTATTATTCATTATTTAGACATCCAGAGACAACTGGAGACACACACACACAGAGACACACAGCGACAGTCTCTGCATCGCACCAGGATGTCTTAGATGTTGCCTGAAAAACATTTTTGAATTTCAAAACCTTATGGGAAGCAGTGATCCGCCTTCACTTATATTGCAAAGTCTCATTACTTATTGATTACAGCATAGTTATTTCCAGTCCAAATTTGTGGCTGGAAGTTAAAAAAAAATTCTTTTGTGATTTATCACCTTCTTGATTATGTGCATCCAGGAGTTAACGTGTCAGCTTTCGGGAATGGGGACCTGTACAAACAGGAAATAACGTCATACCACAGGAAGCTCAGCACAATGCTCTCTCTCACACATTGACGCCTGGAAACGCACTTCTGTAGAGGTTTTATTTTCAACAAAAGTACAGCTATATCAGATATGGATTTATTTTTACAGCGAAGTACAACATATTCCCAGTGCTTCTGATTACATCAAAACATATAATGTACATACAGCTGACATCTCCACTCTCCCATTCACAGTTTCTGGATTGAATAGGCATTATTTTTCAGGTTTTCCATTTCTACAACAGATAATCAAACTCAAAGGCCAGCGAGAAAGAAAATGACAAATGTTTGCATATGGTTACAAAAGATATGGATAATGTGAGTTAATTTTTCTGTGATAGGCAAAAATCCAGACCTCAAACTAGATGTTATAATACAATGGACAGATTCCAAAAGTGGGATGTCAGTCTTCTGTTACCCTTGTTGTCATAGGAAACCACATCAGTATATGGCTCAATGAAGACTCTGTTGTACCCTGACTATTTTTGAAACAACACAGGACTGCATAACCAACTGCAAGGAGTTCCTACTGAAGATGTCGCTATGCTAAATGTGAGCGAGCGCGGTTAGCGACTCACGGACGCCGGGACTAAAAGGAATTACACGACTGGGATGCATCCCGTTGACAGTCTGCTAAACTGGCTGTCTTGGTTTTATGATCGGAAACAGAGAGAAAAAAGTTGTCCTCTCAGCTCTCAGCACAAGGGCAGAATTATACTTATATCCGAAAAATAAAACCAATATATACATCCTTTTTAACAAGGTGGCCAAAATGGTACTATTTAATACTTCATTCAATAAATACAAGTGAGGAATTAATGTGTACTGTCATGTCATTGTACTTCAAAGAATCATGTCTTAATCAGAAACAAGAGCACAAAATGAATTGCAACAAAGCACTGTGTGTGTGTGTGTGTGTGTGTGTGTGTGTGGGTGTGTGTGTGTGGGTGTGTGTGCGCATCTTCAGGATAATGTTTATTTTTAGCTCATCCCGAGAGGTTTCGCATTTATTCAGCTCTTCTGCTTGACTACAAATGTATACACAAACACCCATGATCAGTGTTAACTCCTATTTGGTTCTCTGTAGTTCTAGAAAATGATACCCGTTTTGCCTCAGCGGTCCCATTCCAAAAATAATAACAGCAGTTTGGATCATGACAGTGCAGGTTGGAGTCAAAAGAAAAGAAAGTAGTAAAGATTTAGAGCAAGGTTATAGTTTATAGTAACCCGATATATCTGGGCATTAGTGCCTTTCATTTCACCCGTCAACAGTTCAGTCTTCGACTCGGCATGATGGAAGATGTTCCCTCTACTTAATAAATAAAAACAGAAGCTACAGCGTGTCATATGTCGTGAGCAGGAGACAGGTGGACGGAGAAAAGAACTCCCGGCAGTGAGATGGCATGGGTTCACAAATGAATGGTTCCGCGCTGTGAAGAAATCCCATTGGAAGTTAAACCAAACTAAACAATATGCTAAGAGTTGTCTAAAGTCTCATGCACAATATTGGATGCCACGAGCATGCATGTACCCGGTACCGAGGTCTACCGCACGCTACAACGGAACAACATTCGTCTCCAACGCAAAATACCAATATCCAAATATATGATCTGTTCTTTTTACATTATTTACAGTGTAGCTGATAAAGATAAAATAGACGATTCTTCTTTTGATTCATAACTCACTGTTAATAATATACTTTGAAAAGAGAGACCTATAACTTGACTAATGGAAATCTGTTTCCTACTATAAATCCAAAGGAAACCACCTTCAGCGTGTTAAATAGATAACAATAAAGGAACTCTATGCGGTTTCTAAAACGTCTGAAATTAGAATAGACTTCTTTTTGTGCAATAAAACTACGACTATGTACGTGTGATATAGTATAATAAAGTGTGTTTCAGTCAGACGGCACAGTATCTACTCATGGAAAAGGCCTGGCCTCTGAGTTTCTGTCCAAGTGGATCCCATGCACTGGGGAACGAGGAATTCCCAGTGTGTTTGAGAGAACGAGAGAGAGAGAGAGAGACAGAAAGAGAGAGAGAGAGAGAGAGAGAGAGAGAGATGCAAGTCCCACACTGAAGGGAAAATACATGACTAATTCAAATCTGCCTGTGAAACTGAATAGATAATCACTAGTGGAATGCTGGAAGGCACTGTTAGATAGCATCTCTCTTCTCTGCAGCAGAACGGGCCAGCAAGTGCGCATGATTGTGTGTGTGTGTGTGTTTGCCTGCATGCTTATGTCTGTATATCGGTGGTGGCGTAGAGTAGAGGAATGGGGGGGGGCGCAGCACGGGACCTGAGGTTATCATGGCCTGGGAACCATATCTTTTTGCAGTGCCAGACCAGGGAATTATCTTCCAAATCAATCTCACTGGGAGCCATCTCTACAGACACCAGCAGCCAACTCACCCGTTTCTCAACTTTCTTTACTGAAACATAAATTACACAACATACAAAGCAACTCTAAGGACTTTTTTTCTCTCCCCAATAGGTTATAAGGCCTATAAGAAGGCAAACAAATGACAGAACGATATATAAATCTTTCATATCACGTCGTAGTGATTGGTGAAGATATATAATGATATATCACATTGCACAAGTTGTCATACTGTATATGTACTGTCCATCAGGTGGTATAATTCAACACAAAATGTACTTCTGTATCTGAGGTCACAAAGCATACAGAAAAGGACCATGTAGGACTCATGTGTCACTTACATTCCAACTGTAGAAAAGAATATCCCTTCAGAATGTGTGTAAATCGGTAGTTTTCTTAACTTTTCTAACACCTCTGTTGTAGTATCATGTGGCAGAAACGCCCACAGCAGCTTCGGGGTATTGTTGATTAAACATATCAATCTGATCAGGCAACAGCTCTCTGGAAATCCGCTGGCAGTGCCGAGCTAACTGCCAGAACATGGATCAGATCTGGAAACACAGCGGAGAGGAGCGCACTGATCTGAAGCATCAATCTGTCACAGGACACCTGCGTGCTACAGATTAAATTCACCTCTGTTCCTCTCTGTGGTATCAGCTCACACTTCTGCAGCGTACGTTCTTGCAGACACACAACCGACTGCTATGGTTGTCCTGTCTGTTCCTAATTTCTCATTTGTTTTGCGACCATTTCTCCTTCTGCTGGTTCTAATTTCTCACACTGTGGCAATGTTTGCGTCACTCCTAGCTAACTGAAAGTACTGCTTAGACAGAATTATGTGCTGTGCTTTTTTCCTTTTCTTTTTTTTTTTTTTTTTTACACAATGTGAGCATTACAAAATACTTAAGCTAACTGAAGCAGTCTTTCTTCTGACAGCAGACGTGAAAAAAAGATCTTATTTTAGAACGCTTCAACTCCACTTTTAACTCTCAGTGGATTTCCTTGGAGGTAGGCTGTTCTCTTTCCAAAACGCCCAGTGAGCTGCCAGCACAGTGCTACAGGGGTGGTCTCTGGGGAGAGTGGGGGAGGGGCTCTGACACAAGGCAGGTGGACCGTAGCCTGCCTATCTCCTGCTCCCAGCTGTTTCATCTGAGCGGCAAGCTCTCTCTCGCCAAACGTAAGTCCCACAGCCCCTCGGTGTGATCGGTTATGAATACCCTGTCAGAAGTGTTTGGTGAAAGGATGTAAATATTCTATTGATGTTCCAACTATTGATTTGTTCCCTGACCCGTCATAGCATGGCCAATGGCAGCTTTCCAAAAGAATGAA
The DNA here is from genome assembly GCF_013103735.1 of Etheostoma cragini. NCBI lineage: Eukaryota > Metazoa > Chordata > Actinopteri > Perciformes > Percidae > Etheostoma > Etheostoma cragini. Next base: position 1,235,994 of record NC_048416.1, read on the forward strand.
GCTCTTCCTCTGAGAGCCACTGACTCACCGAGGCTGAGCAGGTGGGTAGAGAGATAGAGGACGAGAGAGGGATGCGGCGGCTGAGGGAAACACTGTGAGCGTCAGACTCGGTGAAGAAGCGAGGGCTACTGTAATGCAAACAGCTAGCGAGAGCAACACGGAGCGTTGAGAGTGAGGAGGAGATCCAGACATCAGTAGCGCTAGAGTTGGCCCGGATGGATCCGGATGGATGGAACTCGGAGACTCACGGGCCCCTCAGACGCCCCCGCCAGTAGCTGAGGCCTGTCATTATTCAATCTCACATTCAGGAGAATGCAACAAGCATCTGACAGAGCAGCACAGCAGGATCTCAGCTTTGTTGCACACAATCATACGAGTAGGTATGCTCTGGTTTAGCCATGTGTTTCTCTCCAGATGATGGATTCAAAATGAAATAACTTAACACTCTAAAGAACTGCAGGACATTCAGATGGCGTGAAGATGCAGAATCCGAGGGAAAGAGTTCATGACCGCTGACTCGGCTGGAGAAGCGTGATAACTAAGAACGTTACTGACATATATGAATTATAAAGTTGTAATTTTTCCTCAATGTTTTAAATCCAAGTCTTCAGTCCTCTTGCTGCTTCCGATCAACCTCTATATTAACAATGGTCCATCATTTTGAAAAGTCTTGTGTGTGTGTGTTTGTTTTTCGTATTTTTTGTCATCATGGGACATGATCCTCCAGTGTTTAGTGCTTCTAAGAAAAATAGCTGGTCCTTCAGAAGAGTCTGTGTATCTCTATTTCTTAAATGGAGCTAATCTACTAAAATTCTGCCAGAAAGGAGCCTGGCCTCTTTTGGATTGACTGAATTCAAAAACCTCTCCTTGTGCCATGTCCTCCGTTACCTCATACTGCCCCGCACTGAGGGGGTCCTGGGGGGGCGGGTATGAGGGGGGCGTGCACCTGTTTACACCTAAGAAGGCAGGTGCAAAGAGAGCAAGAAGGGGGTGTAAGGGGAGAGGGACAAGGAGGCAGTGCAGGGCACAAAGCGAGAGAAAAAGAAGGGAGGTGGATAGCAAACAGGAAACATTATCAGTAATGTATCTAAAACAGACACAACAACACAACATCAAGTCATGCTTCCAAAGAAAGCAGGCACGTAGACGGACAAAATGAGCCTTCAGTATAAACATTCCTGCATATTAAACCTGAGATATGATACAGTATGATCATATGACGGCATCTGAATTAGAAGAAAAGTGGAATTCAGCTCTAGCAATGACACAAGGGAGACGGAAGATGCTATTCAATCAAACTCTGTAGCAGGCAAACAAGAGAACCAACAGATTGACTTCTGATACAATGCTGGAAAAAACCCAGTCAAGAGACAGTGTTCTTCCATGTTTGTTGACAGCCCATTTGTGTGAATAGCACCCTGGACACTTGAGAACACAAAATAGAGCCAACAGAAAGCTGTTAATATGCGTTTCACTACAGCCTACAAGGTCACTTAGCTACAATCTACAAGCATTACAACTATGCTAGTGCAATTCAAAATTACAGTCAATATTTGGAGATGAAATATTCAAAAGCTGCCATGGCATCTTAGGAATAAAATGAAAAGATGAGGGACAGTGTCTTTTGTTGGGGGTATTTTGCCAAACACTGTTTTAGCAGTTAGAAGGGTTTGATCTACTTGTGTTTATCTTGGATGGTCAAGATAATGCTCGTAAACAGATTGGTCTGGGACCGCATGCTCCAATGCCAGTGTTAATCACAACACCTCCCAATGCTGCTCAGCAGTTGCCATGGCATCTTATTGTGCTAGCTCTAAGGAGAACTCTAATGCATATACCTTTATCATTCTCAAACCATGTCCATACAACATGGCCCTCTTTCTCAAGATGAAATCTATAAATGAATCTGAAATTCAAGAGAGTACTTCACCTTGTGCCAGCCATGTACACATTCAGCACTTAGAAACACACAACATTTACTTCTGACAGACATCTACAGGGATCCTAACGTCAGAGAGAACATTCCAGTAGTGGTCATTGGTTAATTAATACCATAATGGATGGTCATGCTTATAGTGAAACTGGCAATAGCAAGAACATCAGGAATGGTAAATGTACACACATCTAGCCTAGCACTAAAATGGTTAAATCTTAAAGGATGATACCAGCGGTTTTGGACATGTGGGTCCTCTGTCTGATGCTTTGTGAGGAACTTGCAGCTTCATTTACGAGCTTGACATGTTTTTCTCTTACCGAGATAGTCGCTAGCTGTTGGAATTTACAGCGCTTCGACAAATCTGGCTTTAAACCTGAACCTGTTAAATCACAAATAAGTCAAAATAACATGATAACTGACTTCAGGCTGTACGGTTTGTTGGTCTGATGTAACCCCACAGCCCTGTCCGATGAACTCACATACCCCTTCATCAATTCCAAAGGTAGAATTCCTTATGGCTCCTTAAGTATTGAAATTGGGTATTAAATGACAAGGCATTTTTTGATACTCAATACTTTAGAGGCTGGTTGGGAATCACTGGTTTAAGGTTTTGAAGTAAAGGCATCTATAATTCAGATGCTGTGATAAAACTAAAGTAACCAGCTATATAAGACAACAAACTGATTTTGTTTTTTGCCGTTTTTTGATAAGCTGGATATAAATGGAAGAGATAAGCACCAACAACCACCCTAAGTCAGTAAAAGAAAAAATGCAAACAGTTTTGTGAGGTGTGGAATTTGTACGAGACAAGCATGACACAGGACCCACATGTCATGAACACCGGTAACGCCCTTTAAACTAAATACTTCATGCAAACAGCCCTCTGTCTTTTCATTGATGCTTAACAGCTGCTTTACAACTCATAGATATTCATCCTCGTGTTCGGGCCGACAGACATTTAACTCTACTTAAGTTATATAGCGAGAAGACATGAAACCATGTAAATTGTCTAGCTTACTTAGTACACAGATACTCTAGATCCATTCATGAACAAAGTAGTGTTTAGAAAAGGTGTACAAAGTAAAAAAAAAAAGAAAAAAGAAAAAGAGAGCAGGTTAAGGAGTAAAGAGTAAACAGCGATGAGAAGACAGAGCACACCAGCGAGGAAAAGAAAAGGGAAATCACCTGATATCTTCTTGTTGCCTCACCTTTCTGTTTGGTCACCTTTCTCACTGTCATGGCCGCCTGCCGCTTCTGGTACTCAGAGATCTCAAAACCTGAACAAGAAACCATATTGTATGTTTCACACATGTTCCACACAAGGGCTTTAATACATGAGAAAAAAAGGATGTAATAAGTCACGGAAGCGGCCTTTTACAGCAACCAGCTATGAAGCATTGTTTATCTCTTCCCAACAACAACAAAGCAGAACAAAGCCTACTTTAATCCTAAAAATATTACGATATGTCCTATGATGTGCTAATAAAAAAGGTCCCCCTGTAGTGTGCTGCAGCAAGTACAACATGTAACTGAAACGTAGCCTCACTACCCATTGTGAATGAAACTAATTCCAAGGTGCAGAAAGGTGCGCAACTAACCGATTTTCTCATCCTCCTGCACCATCTTCCTCTCCTCGTGGAAGGCCCTGAGCCAGCGGATCTTCTCCTCTGGCTTCTTGGCCAGAAAGATGTGGAGCTCCTCGCTGTCTTTGTTGCACAGTTTGAAGGCGTTCTTCACGCTGACGTTGAAGTCGTCGTCACGGCCGTCTATGGCGTCCCGCACGTCGTAGCGATCCATGTCGATGCGACCCTTATAGTACAGGATGTCCCGGCGTATCAGATCCTGGGGAACAGGACGTCTGTTAATGGGTGCATGTGTTTGTGTGCTGAACCTTAGAGGTGTCAACAAGCGTCCTTCCCTTGGTACTCTGGGAGTCTGCCTTATGCAACCCTTTCCATCTGCTGCCCAAAACTACAAACACTTTCCACAAACATTGCAGAATGTCCGATTTCTCTGCAAACCTGCTCAACATGGTACGTGGTATCGAAGAAGGTAGAAAATACTATTTCAACAATGGTGAGTACACTTACTAGTTGATCCAGCAGTACAGTCTAATGCAAAACAACATGCGATAAATCCCATCTTTGACAACATGATATATTTGACGTTTTAGATGAAATTTTATGTTGATTCAACTCAATTTTGAAGAATCATGTTAGTGGTTTTGCAGTATTGACTGTAAGGATGCCACCCTATGATTATTTATTTATTATATAATTGTTCCACCTCATCAACCACAAGTAACTTTAACTTTAACTAACTTAGCAGGAATTAGACACCCACATACAAAACTCTTCCTCGTGGGGCGGCCGGAAAGGTAAAGTAAAAAAACAAGAACAGGGATCTTTTAAAAAGCATGCAGAGAAAAATCTGCATCCGTGTGCTGATAAGGACAAGTAGAGCGGATGAGATAGAAGGCTACATGTGCTACAAACATACCCTGAGGGCTGCCATTCTACATGTTTAACTGAGGATGTTGGCGAAGGATGTGCAGAACAAAGACTAGTACTTATAACTGAATGTGTCTCGGAGCATACTTTATTTAGTGGACCCGAACAGCTAACACATGTGGTGATCAGCAGAAATACTGGAGTTTATTTCTAGGGTGAGAGATGTTTAACAATGATGGACGGGGGGGAGGCCGAGGACATACAAGAGGATAGAAAAACAGAAAGACACTTTATCTGTAGTGTGTTTTTACTTTCTGTGTGTATTGTTCTGTGTAATGGTGAAATGATTGCCCCTCTGTGTGTACACATGAGTGTGCTTGTGATGATGCACCTTGCACGCCTCTGTGTGTCCGTCTGCATTTGTGTCCGTATCTCTGTTTGCATGTATTGTCGAGTTAGCCAAGCGTGAACATCCGTCTGACAGGAGAACACAGCCTCGGTGCATTAGAGCCCAAACTAGCACAGCTCCATTTTGTGAAAGGTGCTGAGGATTGGAGCGCATCTCAACGAGGGCTGGTGCGTCTCCTAAGGTATTTTGTAATCTATTTTGCAGCTCTCGAGAAAAGATTGAAAAAGTTGCGCCGTCTTCAAGTGTCTCTCCATGACCAGCCATGTGATACACAACTATTAAGAACACAGGCTGGAGGTGTTTTTTAGCTGATCAGCTTGATTTTAGCTTTGATTTTAGGTCTTCAAAAAAGGAAGAAAGTGAACAAAAAGAAAGTGAGAGCCTACCTTCTTACAGAGAACCAGCTGGTGATCAAAGAGGAAGAAGACTCGCTGTTGGCTACGTCCATACGGCTGATAGATCCATGACAACTCCCCAGTGTAGATGAGCTCTGAGCTCCTGTCCAAGATATCGTCCCCCTAGACACAAAACACAAACACACACACACAGAGACACACAGACACACACACACACACACACACACACACACACACACATACACAGACACACAGTTATGTCATTAGGTGTATCTCAGCTTAGGCTCAAAACTAAAAGAAAGCTGGCTTTATGAGATATGGCGGGTTACCAGGCAGGGGAGGTCTAACAAGTACAATACTATCATGTTGCATTATGGGATTTTTAGAATGCACCATTTTTGGATTAGCATATCTTGGCCTCCGCTGCATCTTGTCCCAGGACAATGTCTGTGACTAAACGGACCAGACCGGACCAAACTTGTCAGTGAGTCCACAGTGAATATATACACATACCTCCCAGTCCAGAACAGAAGCTTGCCATTGGGCGATTTTGTCGATGTTCTCCAGTCTCCTCTTCCTCTCGTTGATCTGCTGAGTGACGTTCCTCATTACTGCCAGTGCTGCTGCCACGTATCGATAATCACTACAGACACAGAGTACACATAATTACTCCTGGGATGTTAAAGGGAAACATTATAGCTCTTGGAGATTGGCCATCTTTTAAAAAAAGACATGTAATGTTGCTGTAGTGAATGATACAGACCAGCCTATTAAAGGGCCGGGGTTATAAACTCGAGTAGCAGCAGTAAGTCGGCTGGAACACAGTCAAAATAACACACTGCTGTTTAATTCTAATCAGCGACGGTTAACTCTGACTGTCTCTATGCTTACTGAGCTGGATTTATCCCTCTGGGTTAGATGTGCAACGGATCCAATCCTCACTTTGGAAGATATTGTGTGTGTGACAGGGTTATGTGTGTGTGTGTGTGAGACAGTGTTATGTGTGTGTGTGTGTGACAGAGAGCAAGCCTATATCTGGCAGATTCTCTACAGCTCCAACAGTTAAACACCGTGATCTGGCAGGCAGAGCTGGCAGAGCTGGCACCTGTCCCTCTCTGGCTGAGAACGAGTGCTTTGTGAATGACCTGGAGCTGGCTGAGACACGCTCAATCACTTACGCCATGTTTCTGGGGCTTTGCACGCATGAGTTTGCACATCTGGATACCCGCGTATCTGCAAATGTTTACATTGCGTAGTGTGCTTCTGTGCTGTGCATGCAGTGTGTGGGTGCGGCATGTTGATGCTTGTATATGTGCCAACAAAAGCCCACATTCATATTTAATCTGTGATCTATCCATATGCAGAGGTCTATGCAATGATCCAATGGCCATGTATTGAAATGAAAATGATTAGATTATGAAATGCAGTATACTTTTTTTGATACAACTGCATGTTTTCCTCTCCAACAGTATACAAACAACAAATATAGAGGCTAATAATAGATAACAATGAATAATGTTTGGATGTGAATTTAACTTGAGCCATGAAATACACATATGACGTTTCTCTATTAAAAATATAATTTAAGTGAAGTCACAGTTTGGCAGAGTTTTGTTGTAGTACCACTTAGTCTTGTTTGAAACTGCTCGGTGAACTACATCTCTTCTCAATATACGTCACATTGCTTGCTGCTCGGCTTCATAGGCCCCACCAGGGAGGGGCTTAGGGGTGCAGAAGATTAGATACCAATAACATATTCAGAGGTGTGTTTAGCTAGGCTTATGAACACTTACATCTGTATCTCTTGAGCTCTTCTTGATGACACTGTAACTTTCGTGGAGCACACATCAAGCACATTAATAGGAAAGTCTAAATTTCAGAGCACCGTCACTCAAAAGTTGAGCGACCTCATAGCAAGTGAGCCCAAATTCTGCCTGGCTTGCTCCCTAGCGATGTTATACAACACAGGTAAAGTTAAACTACCTGATGTGATTATCCAGCGTCTTTACACAACCGAGTAGCAAAACAATAAGAAAGACCCGCTGCTTGTGGTAGAAAAGTCACATCTCGGTACGAAACCCTAACAACTGACATTGGAGCTTCAGCAAGACGTCAACTTTGCGACTTGAGGGTGAGTAAGCTTTCTAATTATGTATTTTTACAGTTCTATACTTCAACAGTTTTATGACCATCTGAGACTTTCTTGACTTGCAAAATTATCTTTTAAAAACATCATACTACATCATACTACTCATTTTCTACTTCAGAACTGTCCATTATGTTCATACTGTTCATATTGTAATATAATAACATAATACTATTTATCCCAGTATCCTGGCACTATGCTCCATATTTAAATAATTTTATTGAACTCTTTGTTCACTCATGCCTCTAAATTGTTCTGTTTAGAGTACGTATATATTGTGTGTATATATTAGTGTGTATATTTTATTTTGGTTGTTTTGTGTGTAAACACAGTGTGAGCAACGATGCTCCAAAGAAAAATTCCTCGTATGTTTCCCCATACCTGGCAAATAAAGCTGATTCTGATTCTGATTCTGATTCTGATCAGTATGTGTAATTAATGGCTCAATTCTGACCTTTGCCTCTACATAACATTTGCTGCAGTTCATGCATGGTAAGTCACCACTTCACGAGAATTAAACCAACAACACCTGAAAGCGCTGCATAATGCATGTGAAACTCAACGATGCCTCAGTAATGAACAAATCAACCATGAAAAAGCAACACATTCAGCAGATTAAATGTGGACAGTACCTGTGCTCCTGCGCAGTGTATTTGAGAAGCTCAGCCAACTGAAGAGGATATTTGCAGATTTTCTGGACAGGGGTGAGCAGGAAGCCGTCTATGGCAATGTCAATCATTTGCTGGAGGAGGCGACAGGCCTCGAAGAAGTGCTGGTACCTGCCATCCCTCATCAGTTTGCTCAGCTCCATACAGGCATCCAAATGGTTGTTACAGTATTCTGAATAGATCCAAAAACCATCTTGCTGTAGAATAAAGGAGAAGAAAGATACATCATGAGAGAGGGAATATGAAATGAATCCTCTTTTAATAAAACATGCTGGGGAGAAGAGCGCCAACGTGTACAGAAGAGCTCCGGTTGCTCAAATTTTTATTAGAGCTGTTTTCTCAAGATCATGACTTAATTATGATGTTATCTTGAGATAAATTGTTTGCTGGTGACTTAATTATCTCCACAACTTAACTGTTATCTCATGATAACAAGATAATTAGGTTGTGATCTTGAGATAACAGGCCTAACAAAATTATTAGCAATTATGGCTAATCTCAGCTGGACAGTGTGTCTGAGTGTTTTTCAAACTAAAAAACAACTCACATGTTCTAGAAAGCAGGGTCCGATTTCAGAGAGATGGGGGTCCTCTGTGTTGTACTGTTTCTCCAAGTCTCTGACAAAGCCCATTTGGAAGCGGTAGATGTCTTCGATGTTCCCAAAGATGACTTTCAGCTGGTCATCGTTGAACATGTCCACACGCTTCCTGCACTGACGCAGGTAGCCCTGCAACAGAATGGGTTACAACTTCTGTGAGGCTTTCAAAGGCAACACGGTTTTAAGTGCCATGGCTGCAATGCTCAGTCAGACAACTGCTACAGAAAAGCATAATGTAGGCCATTGAGTGTTACATCACTATTTTTGTCATACTTTTTTGAAATAAACATGTGAAGTCATTCCTTAAATATAACTCATTTGGATCAAATTGAACTATGACTCTGAATCTTCTGTAGTGTAAAATATAATTGTGTGTAACTGAACTGTGGCCTCAATTCTTGTGGTTAGTAAAATGCCTGAAGCTTTTTGGGAACACGTTTGCTGTAAGAGGTGACATTTTTTTGTTATTTCACATTCCCCCACCCAGAATTGTCTCTTTTTATGAAATACACCTGCTAACTCTTTTTGTTTCTTAAAGCCAAGCTTAATGCAAAACTCTGTTTTAAAATGGATTGATTTGACAAAAGTGTTTTCCAGAAGAATCAATAGCGCGTGACTAAAATAAATGATTATGATTATGATCGGAAGATTAATCAGTAGAAGCTCCCTGAGTAATAAGCACAGCCATTACAGGCATGGAGTGTTCCATCAAGAACCAGGAAAATATCAGTTTTTACTTTCACTTTTACTCTAATTAGCTTTCCTAAATCGTTAAACCCTTTATTTTTACTAACGTGAAACACAAAGTTTAAGGAAAAGCATGCCTGTGCTTGTTTACAGGTAAAGTTGTAAAATGCTGAAAGTATTACCACAGGCAAGAAGTGTGAAAGTGAGATTCAAGCTTGATTGCAACTATTTTTTAAACATTACGCTTTACCCCGAATGTGGAGAAAGGGCTATCAAAGGATTAAGGAAAGATGATTAGAAAAGCAGAAATTTGCACTAGGAAATCTTGCCCACCCAAAGTCTCGATGCAGATGTTTTGTTCTGTATTCCCATGTGACCTCCATGTAACTCACACAGATGGCTGTGCTGGCTTTAAACATGAAAAACACAACTGTGCAATCTCATTTTAACTATCTCTGTCTCTATATTTTTTACAGTATAAGCAAGAAGAACTGGTGGCAATGAACTATTATGCACAATATAGCCCATATATATACTAAGCTAAAGAAATTGACAATTGTTAATTTTTGATTTTCAACAATACCTCCAAAATTTAGATTCAGGTTTAAATTTGGGCGTTTCATGTTGTCATGTGAGTCTTTCAAAGTTTCAAAATTCCAGCTCCTTCAACTTGTGTTGCCGTCGGATAAGCACACAGACAAAGAGTCCCCCGGTTGAAGGCCACCAGGACATCAGGATCCCCAGCTCCCAACATCCCGTTGGAAACCGGCGGAGGCCCCCCAGCTCACCGTATGATGACTGCACACTGGCTAGCAGGATGCCTAGCAGAGAAGCTGCCATTGCTGTTCAATGACTCCACGCTTGGCAAAGTAGCTCCTCTGATGTAGAGATGGAGATGGACGCAAAGATGGTCTTGGTCTTGTCCACGTAGCTGTTGGCCATCTTCAGCTTTTCCTCTGTGTTTACTCTGATGTTTACGTCTGAAAACGTTGATCTGCCACGCTAGCCGAGTCAGCAGGAGATGGGTTTGGGATTTCAGGACCCTGGTGAGCAACTCATAGTCATGAGATGGCTGCAGAGACAGTCTTGCAAGCTTGAGGACATCTTCTCCACCTTTTCATCTCTGTTTTCTCTGATGTTTACATTTGAAAACGTAAGCCAGCTGGCAAGCTAGCCTAGGCTAACTGAGTCAGAAGGAAATCAGCAGTCTTGACTGGCAAGTTATTTTCCACGATTCTGCGGAGGGACTCATAGCCACATGCCATAACCATCCAAGTCAACAGCATAAAGCACAACTAATAGTTGTAAAAGACAAATCAGCATACATTTAGCAAAGCTCATGTAGTAGCAAGGTAGCATCCAATGGGCTGCTTCTTCTCTCATCCATGTTGCAGTTCATTCAGCTCCTTTCCATAAACCTTTCCTATTGGCTTTGTGGCATTAAAGCATGCCCTGGAACAGTGTATGTATGTGTGTGTGTGTGTTGGTGGATGTGTGGTGCACGTGTTAAGTACCTCACAGATGTCCTTGAGGTGTTTGATGTAGTGTCTCTCTGTGCTCATGATCTCATTGATGACGTTGGCTCTCATCTGGTCTCGGTTCTGGAGGGGCGAGCCCAGGCACAGGCAGTCATTGGTTGGGTCCAGGTGCCCGTTCTGCACCTCGCTGGTCCCCTCGGCTGGCTCCGCTCCCCCATCCTCCTGGTTCACCCACAGCTGAGTGCAAACACATTCACAGTCACACACACATACAGAGCCAAACACACATGCAGTTGAATAAGAAATCTGCTCAGTTACGCTTAAAAATCAGACCAAAAAAAAGGAGAAGGAAACATATACATTTAGGTATTCATATCACAAAATCTTTGTCATATAATCGGAAGTTCTCAATCCTCATTAGGGCTGAACGATTTGGAGAAAGAAATCGAATTGTGATTTTTCTGCGTTTACGATTCCATTTGCGGTTGTTGTTGTTTTTTTAAGTTTAGCTAAAGCTCAAAATTCACTGTATAACAGATACATATGTCATGGAGTATTATAACATGAGACATCATTAAAACTGCTCTCTATTCTTATGGAAGGATGAGAACATGCCAGCAGTAAAGTTGTATTTTTAATAAGCATGGAACATTGAACAGTCAAACAGAAAATGTAACACAAAAACTAAAGTTATAATAATAACAATCTAAAAAAAAAAGTGAATAAAAAAATATCAGTACTTTTCTATAAACTGATTTGCCTCAGTTCAATAGCAGCACCTTCTACCATCATGGTTAATAAAGTTATGTGATGTGTAACATTATTCCAGCATTTATAACACTTCATATTATAAAAAGAGATATAACAAAATTGTAACCGAAATGTTACACCAAACATTCAACTAAATATTTCAGATTGGATTAATTGCACCTAAGGTCAGCTAATCGCATTCTATCAAATCGAGATTTTGATTTGAAAATGATTAATCGTTCAGCCCCTCTCCTCATGAGCATAAATGCACACACAGCACACACCACCACATACATAAACACACACCTCACACACAGAGCTTTATTTAAAGGGTCTTTGGTAGTTTGGAGAGTGAATGGGACTGTTGGTCCAGGATGTCAGATAGGTGAGGAACAAACAACTCCAGAGTTTAAAATAAGCCTCTTTCTGAGACTGGTGCCCAGAAGATATTCAATGCCCAACTTCGGCCCTGTGTGTGACTCCAAAAAAATCCCTCCCCTGCACATACACATGCATTTACACTCGCACTCAACCTCACAACTTCCTCACACATACATGCACTCAGCAACACACACGCACAGAACCACAGACGGGTCGCTCATAGAAAGGGCCAAGTTTGCGTGGTTTTTAGATGTCCAGCAGCCAACACCTGATGACACACAGTTTGCCAAGAGAACATCAAAGAACCGCCAAACACAAGATGAGTTATGCAGCGCCACAGACAAGCAGAGTGACGGGTGGTAGAACACTGACTGCACACGAGAACCAGCAGTGCAGCATAAGACTAAAGACTAGTCAGAGTCAATAGTAAATAGTAGAGAGTACTAAAAAAAGAATCAATAGTTAAAATAGATCCGTGAACATTAACAGGAACAATGATTCAAAAATCCATCTAATTCTATATCAATACATTTGGAGAATTTGAGGTCAGGCTGTTTTAAGACGAAGACTTGGATGATTACTTTTGACTCATCAGTTCTGCCTCTCTATCGATCCCGTAGAGAATAATGTTAAAACGTCATGGGAACGTTAATGTTTGGTAATGTCGAGGGTATGTTGCGGTTGACAGACTGGAGCGGGCGGGTGGGCAGGGAGGCTGGATGGGTAGATGAAGCTGGGAAAAACGCACCTTTGACGTGGTGTTTTGGAACCGTGGAGTTGCTATGGGGTTGATATAGAAAACCTGTTTTGTTTGGGGCTGAGGAGGGTGGGGCTCCACCTTGGAGAGAGAGAATGACAGAACAGAAAGATACTTTTTGGTTGACAGTCAGTCAGCCTGTCTGCCCTGCCCTCTCAGGAGTGAAGATGGAAGGGTGGACAATTGGAATGGCCATGAGGAGTGTCTGGGTGGGGGGTGGGGGGGGTGCATTGTTGTGGAAGCCTCTACCTACAACAAGTATGCTAATTCTTCCTCAAATAAGTTAAGTAAAAGAAGTATGGAATAACATCAGACCTTTGTGTTGGGTTAAGTTGAGCTCAAGTAAAGGTGAGATTTAATAATCACGATGTGATGTGAGGACGTTGTAAAATTAAGTGGAATTCAAGGATAGGAGTTAAGTTGAAGCCAAACAAAAAAAGAGGCTAATCAGCATCTTTGTTTTATTGTCCCTGAAAACTCAATAAAGGCACTTAGCTAGCTATTCTCTGCTCTCTTTAGTGTTATTTGTCCCAAAAAAAGCATTAATCAAATGTGCAAATCTGTGTGTGGAGCAAGCATATCAATGTGTGTTTTTTGTCCATGTGTTTTTGTTTATATGACAGAATACTTGTGCACCTTTCTCTGTGTATTTATCAGCTTTTGTGCATATGCTCATGTGCCTCCATTTCTGTATGTGTGTGGGTGTGTTGTGTCTATGGTCGCTGGCCAGCCACGGCTGCAGCTAACTCACCCGTACAAAGCTGGCAGGAAACCATCCTTCCTCCTCATCAATCTGGCCCCACCACCAGTCCTTGTTGGAGGCGTCCAGCACCTTGATGACGTCGCCGGCCTTAAACGCCAACTCCCGGTCCGCCATGGTCACATGGTCCCATACCGCCTCAGCGTTGACGATTGAACCTCCACTTATCAACTGGAGAAAAAGGAGGGGAAGACAAGACCATGCTTTATTCTCAGTACGTGAAGCCACTGCTGTAAAAGTACTACTGAAACAGCACAATAAACGCTGCAGACACCAACAAAAAAATATAGATCTGCGTGACCTAAAACAGCCTAGAAATCAAATTGCAAAGTGATTATAATTCAGTACCCAGCCTTATTTTGGCCTTGATTTGTTTGAGTCCTTCATGTTAAGCCCACTCAGATTACTAATGGATGCAAATACACACCCTCAAATGCATGGCCCACTGGCAGCTTAGGGATTGCAATACAACAACACAATAGCCGAGACAGACCACAGTACAACACAACAAAATACAACAACACAAAAAAGGCAGAGCCATTAGTGGAGAAACAACGGCGTTCAGAAGCACAGCACCAGTCTCCACACAGGGATGGTAATTGGTCTATTATGACATTAGAATAATTACATGTGTTAATGTAATATTAATGTCGAGGAGCAAACAAATGAGAAGGGATAATCTCCCTTCCTTCATGCTGTCACCAGGGCTTGTTATTTTATCAGCAGCCCAGTCTTTGACAGAACGTGGAAGGATGACTCATCAAATCTTTTTTATTGATTTTGGCATCATGAATAAATAATGTGGACATTATGTGATGCTAAAAAAAACATTTTTAAATTGTTTGCAACTGCGCATGTACATGAGCAGAGTATTATTTTGAGAGCATGCAATGGGGGAAATGTGCAAGGGCATGAAAAAGCCTGTTTGGTGATCAGTATTCTGTAGGGGATTTGGAGAGGCTAAAGGTTGTTCTCATTAAGAGACAGCCGACATTGTTCCTGAGAAGGACCTGAGACTGACATCATCCATCTACCAAACAGCCTACCCATCCATCACACTGAGGCCTTAGCTGTGTTGCCCTAAGATGTGCACAAACACACATCCTATTACGCACACACACGTGCTGTCACACTTTTAACTTCACATACATGAAACCCCTGTACGCATCTGTGGCAAAGCTCACACTGTTTGTTCCAATTGCTCTCTCCAAAGTAGTGTTCATCAGCATTCTCCAGTCCAGAGCTAACCATGCATCCAGTCCCTGGGGCTGTGGGCAGAGCAGCCAGCGCTAACCAAGCCTGACAGGAGCTGCTTAGGCTCTAGGTAAGGAGTTACCAAAGGCCTGGAGACAGGGATGTCACATGGACGGACATTCAATTAGAATCTTTACTTGTATTACGACTTCTGCATATTATTATTGATCTTCTGTTACTTTCTAAATGGAGCTTGTTAATGTTTGTTACCCCTTCCATCCTTTAAGATTGCTTTGCGTCTTATAAAATGAAATCCCTGCTCAGGAAAACCTTTTTAAAATGCACCTCATCACTCCAGCACAAATATGCTATTCCACCTACGTGCTGATGCAGTGTGTTTGTAAGAAGGTCCACGAGAAACCGCAGATTGTGTGTGTATGTGTGTTTGTTTGTATTCAACCGAACCCCCCGTGAGGATCTGAGTTCTCAGATTCAGCAGCTACGTTGCACCTCCAACCTGTAGACAAGTCTACTTCCCTGACGCGGTGCTGAGACAGCTACAGGGGATGTAAGCCAATCAGGGCAGAGCAGTGAACATAGAGAGGAATGTCCATGCCTGGAAGGGAAAGGAGAGCCGTTGTCATGGCGACAGATGAGGATGCTTCACTGGCATTGACAAGATGATGGCAAGAGGCAAGGACACTTCACGATGCATCCTAATATTTCCAAATGTATGTATGTGTGTGTGTGTGTGTGTGTGTGTGTGTGTGTGTGTGTGTGTGTGTGGGTGTGCATGCGCCTATGTGAAGTGACAAACATAAAGAGTGACCACTGAATAATTGCAATATCTTGCTTCATGTGTTTAACAGACAAACCAATCACATTAGAGGATCCAGTTATATTATAATTTCCAGTTCAATGTAGAATGCAAAGGTACAGAGTTTAGGCCTCTGCACGCAGGTTTTAGATCAAAGATGTCATTGAGAAGGTGGATTCAATCCGGTATCACATCGGTCTGGGAGCTCGGGTAACAATAGATCTGGCCTATATCTCAAAGCACTCCACTACAGGAAGAGAGGAGGATTACCGCAAAGACATGTGTCACGCTGCCATGGAAACAGGGCCAATGAATAGTTCCTCAAAAAGATTTTAAAAAGCATTGTTGATTCAGGAAAATAATTTGATTCAAATCGTTTATTTCCCACCAGGATATTTTTTTTTTTTTAAGAAGAAGATGGGTATAGTTGAATAGTTGATTATGAAAGCCAAACCATCTCTACTTGACCGCCACCATCGGACAACGTCAGGACCTCTTCCTGAAACAGATGTCAGGTCGAGGTCAGTCTTACTTCTTGCTCCCTTACTGCGATGTCTGCTTTCACTAACCCCCCCCCCCAGGACCACTTCATTTTCAGCCCCATTCCCTCCAAGTACAATCTCTCCAGTCCCCATCAATCTGCTGTAATATAGACAACAGGCAGAAAGAGTGAGGGAGAGAGACAGAGATCCATTCACAGCCAATGTTCCTCCCTGCTCAGGTCTTTCCATCTCCCTAAGAAGATCAGCACTGCCCTCTCCAATACATTGCACTCTTTTTTCTCCCCTCTACATGTCTGAATAAATTAAAAAGCATTACATAATCAAACTTCAAACAATTCCTGTCATAGTGCAACCTCATACCTAGATCAAATGTCATGTAGTAAACACCTAGACACACTGAGAAATCTTGCCATCTTGCTGTAATGACCTATTTTATCATTATTACAACAACGGCCGCCTTCAAACAGCAAACCCTGTATATGGGTCAATGCAAATGAATGCAGATGAATCTATCCCTATACGTGGACACATATCATGACACTGCTTTCTGTGTCATGTTCAAGCAAAGACATGGACACTGACAAGGAAATGTGTGAGAATAGAAAGCCGATTCACTCGCTTATATCATCTTTGCAGCACAACACATCAGCATTCACTGCACTGGCAGCTCCACTGCATTCCAACATCCTCCTCTATCTCTAACCATAGCACATCTGCACCAAAGCACCTACAGCATCCCTGAGCACACACACACAAACACACACACACACACACACACACACACACACACACACAGACAAACAAACACACACACAAACACACACTCACATGCCTTTAGCCAGCCTTACCATGTTTGTGACATGAAACTGTTCAGAGAGTGTATGCATGGAGAAGTCCGGTTCATACATTCATGATAATTAAATCTCTTTTGGAAGTGGTCGAGGTGATGGTCCTTTGCAAGCGCTAAGCCTGCGACGTCGAGTAACAACGTGCTGTATTCCAGAAAGAAGCTTCTCTTTCCGACGCACTGAGTGAGTCTCGCGGTCTGTCCTCCCTGTGTCTGTCAACCCTGTTATGTAATACACTTATACCCTGAGTCTGGGAGCCAATCAAAGATGCTCTGCCTTAAACTGGTGAGAAATACACTCACATCCTCTCTCACACACACACACACATTGTTGTCTCGCTTGCACACACCATCCGCGCATTAAAACTTCTGACTGCACAGCATTTAACAGTATTCTATTAGAAGGCACCTGCCCCAGGAGGGGATTATAAAAACACTAGGGATGTGTGCGGGACTCAAATTCAGAAAGGAACTACAGATAACACCCACCCTGACTATCTCTCACGCAAGCACACAGACACACACACACACACACATACAAACACACGCATACACACACTTAACATGCTTACAACATACTGAACTCACATTTGTAAGTAGCACTGTGTTATTACTGTTAGCCACCTGAGCCTTAGCTACAGCAGTATACAATATTAGGATGTTATGTTTATGTCCTGTGGGGGTCCGGGCTAGCAAGGTTGTTATACGTTTGTATCACAATTATGAAAAGATAAGGCCACATGCCACGGCACGTGATGGACGTATATGTGTTCATAATACATGGCCGCCAATCACTTCTTTCTACATCTACAATACAACATTTATCACTTAACTAGACACGCACAAAAAACACATAGCACTTAGCCTTGAGTGTGGGAGAAGAACATAGAGTATCTTCAAAAAAATCTAGTAGGCTAGCTTCCCTATTTATAGGATTGCCATGGACGGCTCTGGGATAGGCTTTTAGCATATCTATTTCTGACATTCATTCAACATTCATGGCACCTGCCTCCAATCCTTTATTAGATGGTGCCACTGCATGTGGGAAAGAAAGGAATTTTTTTTTGTATCTCCTTCTGACATGCCTTTTTACTTTGGAGGACATCTCATCAAGAAATATGCACATATATTGATACATTTTTTATTAGTCACCATTTAGTGACCAGGAGTAACAATACTGTGCAGACTCCAGAAACAGGTGCTACATTGAAATGTTGCAAACTGGAGAAATGTGAGTATTGTGGGCTAGGAAATGGGAGCTGAGTTTAGCTGCATCTAAAATGGGGGAAACCTGAAGTGACGGAGGCCCTCATTAAGTAGGCCTAGCCCTGCCTGCTATTGGTTACTGTTCAGCTGAGATTGCAATGACCCTGAGTCTAGAGTCTAAGACCAGCAGAACAAACCTATCACTTGCACCGCTATTTGCTACAAATATCACATTTGCTTCAGTGGAGAGAGCAATGCTCAGCTGCCATATTGTGGATGTGGCTACAGTGGATCACAATAGGAAAACAAGTCCTGACGCAGCAGTCGGCTGTTGTTGAAAAAAAGACCATCAGATTCATTTTTCATCTAAAATGCGAATTATAACCGAATCCAATTAATCCATGCGCATAATCCACAAAATACAACATGGAGGAGAGAGGGAGATCGACGTAAAGGGGGGGAGGAGGGCATGTTTATATGCGGAGGATATGAAATTCCAGGCACCACAGAAAAGGGACGAGCATCACAGATCTGTATCCGCACACTACGACCACCACCAGACAACACTAGCTATTACAAACGGTGAGAGGACACAAGACATAACGAAGGATTGGGGGGGGGGTAACAGAAATACATTATGTTGTACCAACGTCATTCATTTCAACGCGTAGCCGTGATGGAGCGCCGGGTGTCCCCGCTCTCGACCAACGCGCACTGCCTTTCTCTCCTGTCCTGTGTGAAAGTGCGCTGCGCTGCGAACCGGGCCCCAAGCGCAGATCCATTAACGAGTACCGAGGATGAACATCAGCAGCACGTTCACAAGCACCAGAACCGCGATCACCGTAAACACCGCGCAAGTCTGGACGTCCAAGGCCATGGCGCAGCGCTGCGGGCCGATGCTGAGAGATGACGGGCGGGATACAGCTCTCCCGTCTAGACGCGAAGCCTCAAAGCCACCGAGCAATCCACCATTACAGTTAGGCAAGAAATGGAGAAGAAAAAGATGCCTCTATACGCCTCTTCACAATACGCGATGTAATTCATAAAGGCACGGGAAGAGATGCATCATTCCTCACCATCATCATCGTCATCAGTCTGCACCGTGATTTCTCCCCGCTAGTCAACACCTGCCGGTGTTTCGCCTCTTCCCCCTAAACCGAGCGACTCTCAGGCCAATAGCTTCTCAGAGCAAACAAGAGAGAGGCTGTGCGCAGGCTGTTCGCAGCTGGCGAGCTGCCTTCCTGTGAGTGGGGACCAGAGTGAGGCTGAGAGGCGGTCCTGTATTAATACGGATACCAGGCTGCCGGCTTCAGCCATCACCTAGAGTCAGGGGAGGGGCACAGCCCCCCCTACGCTCACTACATCGACCACAGAGGCCAAAATCATAACCTCATTCATCTGCCACCCCATCTAAAAATATCCCCGTGCAGTGGCGGTGGTGATTTATCATTTTTCATTAACAGCCGTGATGAAGGAGAATAAATGTCAGAATAATGGATGCACGTTCCTCAAAGTGATCACCATCTTATAATTTTATTGGCGAGATGTCAGCCTTCAGATACAGCATGCCCAGTTGATTTGATAATCAACCACATGTACACCCTGTGTTACCACTGGTGCACCAAGCAAATGTCACTGGAGCAAGCAGCAGTAGTCCTTTAAAGGCGCCATCCATTGGGCAGTTAAAAACCTCTCTACATGATCAAAAATGCACTTTCAAATAGGCACTTCTAGATAAGGCTGCATATTATATAGTTTTTTGTTATCATTATCGCAATATCAACACATCGCAAAAAGGCTGCGACACATCGCGAAAGACACTTTTGGAGATTTGTTGTATTAGTTGAGAGAAAACTGCATTTAAAAATGTAACTGTCATTCTTTTTTTATGCCTTTTAAATATTCCATTCAGTGTTCAATTTGTTCAATAAACGAATATTGACAATGGTTTCCTATTTGTTGTAAAGTCAACAAGTGATTTGTCATATATTAGCAGGACACTGAAAGCAGCAGTAATGCAGAACAGATCACTTTACTATCTGATTTGTTGCAAGTAATATTGTTATTGCAATATTTAGGAACGCTATCACATACATGTTCCACATATTGTGTGGCCCTAGTGCTAGATCAAATTAACTTATCATATTGTTGTGAATATGTTCTATTCCATTCTAAGATGAAAATTCAACTTTATTGTCATTTAGAAGAGTACAGGTACAGAGCCGGTGAAATGCAGCTGAACTCCACCCAGAAGTTCAAAAGAAGCATTAAATACCAAAGTGCAGGTTGAGAACAGGATTCTGTGCAGTTATGTAGACAATAGAGATGAATTATGTACAACGGTGTATAGTTAGATAAATACAGGTTTTTCAGATTACATGTCTACAGTGACAGATAAGGAGTATAGAGGGTTCTGTACAGAGTATAAATAAAAATTACATATACACACGCATACACACACACGTGATATACATATGAGTTTTGCATAGGTTTATGGGCAGGTTATGAAAAACTAAAAATACATTGTGCAGTTGTGTGTGTTAGCAGTGCAAGGGCATTGATGAAAACAGTGTAGGAGTAAACTGTGAGAACTCTGAAGAAAGCCTCTCTCATCTGTTTTAATTGTAACACAGTTTTCTTCCCTGAAGATTTGTCTGTGTGAACTAACCTTGAGACAATCCTTCTGTCCATCCCCAGTCTCTTTCTTATCGTACTACACATCATCTAAGTGAATGTAGAACACATGTATATCCTCAGTAGGCTCATTAAGAAGAACATTGTAAATTGACGTGCCCACACAGCATTCTGGGATGGGAGGAAATGTGCTCTGGTATTATTATTGGCATTTCTTTACACCTACCATCATGGGCGGTGCTAAGCTCCGCTTGGAGCCTCTGCAAAGTAGTAGTCTAAAAATAGTCTAGCTAGCTGTCTGGATTTACCCTGCAGAGATCTGAGGACCAGGTAACCATAGTCCTCAGATTGGACAGATAGTCTAGCTAGCTGTCTGGATTTACCCTGCAGAGATCTGAGGACCAGGTAACCATAGTCCTCAGAAATCAGCCGCAGGTTAGACGCCAACACAAAGAAAGAGGAAGGGGACAGACATTGGTGAAAATATATGCATTTCCTGCAGCACTGGAGTAATCCCAGGAGAACATTGAGGATATAGACTAACAGTGATGGGAGTAACGCCATTATAAATAGCGGCGTTACTTTTTTCAGTAACAAGTAATCTATTTGACTCATCCTATTTTAATAACGCTGTAATAGTTACTGCCAAAAAATGAGCGTGTTACTATAATCAAAGCTGTTTTTTTTTATCAGACCAACTAGATCTCTGAGCCAAGAGGAAAATGCTTTTTTTCTTCCTTGGTTAGTGGGCCGTGCACGAGACATGCGCATAAATGCTGACGATTGGCTGAGGTTGAGTCAAATTTCATGGTAAGCAAATCAGAGGTAGAGTTGGGCGGGTGTTCGAAAGCACGCGTAGTCAGACGCATCACAAACAACACAAGTCAGTATGGCGTTATGTAACTCTTCCTGCTAAAGATTTCCCACCATGGTCAGAAAACACAGAGTCAAGAGTGGCTACTCGCTCTGAAGCTAATCGCTGTCACAGCTCACTTCTCCCTCGCTCTATCACCCACACACACACACACACCCACACACACACACACGCCGGCTTGATGCACACACCAGCGCAAAAGTATAACCATCAGGCCACTTACGTTTTTGCACTACAAAGAGTGTATATATTTGTTATTTATTTCTGCTATAATGCTTAACAAGCCTTATTTAATTTTGCCCAGTTGTGGCCTGTTGAGGGGCATTAAATATCATAAGTTCCAAAACATCTTAATGTTATTTGTATCGATCCACTAGACATAATATCTCCATACATGGCATCTGAGTGGAGGCTAGTTTCACTTTGTCCAACAGCAAAATTAAAAGATTTTAGATGTGTGTACATTGTTTCTGGTAATGTATTGTATTAAGTGTCCATGTCATTATAATGTTCAGATTTATCATAAATAATTGAACATGCACATGTATTTTAAGTCGATTTTAAGTTATTTGAAAGGAACACATTAGTTACTTTCTGAAGTAACTAGTTACTTTTATAATTTGTAACCGAGTATCTAATTTAGTTACTTTTTGGAAGAAGAAGTAAGTAAGTAGGTACTTGCCCAACGCTGTAGACTAATGCTGATGCAGCTCTAGAAGCAAGGAGAAGGTGGAGGTCCTATCACTATTGCAGATATGGTTGAACTCCTGTATTTATTAACCCATAGTAATTTGACTGCGTTTTTCCATACCATATGTACTGGTAATACTCCAAATGCTCAGCAGGCTTTCTGTTAAAAATGTGTAATCGTGGCCGGGGTAGCTCAGCTGGTGGAGCGGGCGCACATGTATAGAGGTTTGCTATTTGACGCAGTGGGCACGGGTTAGACTGGATGTCCTTCCCCCTCTCTCCCCTCTTTAAAGTCTTCATCTGTCCTGAGGAAATAAAGGCCTAAAAATGCCGCAAGACATTATCTTTAAAAAAAAGTGTAATTTACTAGCCCAAATGTGATCATTGCAGGTTCTACCCACAGAAGACTGAGTGGTACTTCCCTTTACTCGTAAAAGGATCTTGATTTTGTGTGAAATCAGTGAAGCTAATAACTAGACACTATATTGGAACGAGACTAGGATGAAGTGCATTCTCAGCATTCTTTGGATACATTTTAATGATAATTGTAATTGTGTATGCTAATGCAAGGACACACTCACACAACCCTGGATTTAACCACTTAAAACATAGACACCCTCCAGATGTGAAGGTGTGTAACTGTGGAGCAGAACGTCATCTGAAATAAAGCATTGGGCTTAGAAAACCTTCTCTAAAAAAATACTAAAGATACTAAAACATGGTTAAAAGCTGAAACTAGAGGGGGTACTTTTCTGCGGTCCTCTAAACTAAACAATCCCTAATTTGTGGAACAGGAAAATATATTTAGAAGCACAGAGGTTTGCCCAATAATTAACGTGAATCTCATTTCCAAGCCCCCAGGTAAAGTGTTGTGCTGTAATGACGTTACGCCTTGGGCCAAAAAAGACATTATGACACAAATTCCTGAACAAAACCCAAAACTAATACATAATGTTGGTCCAATAAAATTGTCAAAGTCACAAATGAGCTCTATGAAGATTATATTCCCAGTGGTAGAATGTTACCTAGTACATTTACTCAAGTACATTTTAGAGAGAAATATTCCACTTTTTACTCTACTACATTTATCTGACAGATTTAGTTACTAGTTACTTTACACGTTAAGATTTTTGCACACAAAACACATGTAGTTTATAAAATCTGATGTTTTATCATAAATTAAACCACAAAACAATATACAACCTACAAGTACCACTAGAAGTATTAGCCAATTAAACACTTATCAGAACTGTTTGGATCATTCCCAGTTTCTAAAATGGAAGAATTCTTGAGTACTTTTACTTTTAAAACTTTAACTACATTCTTCTGATGATACTTACTGTACATAATTTAACTTAAGTAACATTTTCACTGCAGGACTTTTACTTGTAACAGAGTATTTATACAGTGTGCTATCAGTACTTTTACTTAAGTAAAGGATCTAAATACTTCACCCACCACTGATTAGTCCCTGAATCCGTCATTTGTGCAAAAGTAGCAAGGATACGTTCTTTGAGCAGTATGAGCTGAAGATAGAGAGGAGAGGACCGAGGCTGTAGTCAGCTTGAATTTATGACTTTTACAATTCATTTTAATGGCAACCCAGCTAAATGGCAGGAAAAAGGTATCAAAATGTCAGTAGAAACTGCTCAAACCGTCCCTGCAGCTGCCATTCCATATGCTCACTATGTTGTCGCATTTGCACTGAAATACAGCTAAATGATCACATTACAGTTGCTGCTAGCTTGGTTAGCTTTTTACACTCAGGGCCAACATAAACAAAGTCTGATGCGGGTTCATATATTTTGGCAGAGATATGACTGTTTGGAAGACAATGAGCATATTAATGGATACCAGAGAAATGGGCTGTACTTCAGGGCTGTTGTGAGAAGTTCCAGTGGAATGCATTGGAATCCACTCTGTAAATCTGTGCAGACGACAGCTGTCGTTTACCGCAAAGGAGCAAGCTACAAACACTTCTGAACTACCTTTCAAACCAAGAGGAGGTGAGTGTTTGGTATTCAAAACACAGTTTTTCAGTGCAGTATTCCTTTAAGGCTCAGAGTTGTGAGTGACAGGGAAAAATGGCTCCAGATCCCATCTGATGCACGTGTTTGCCATTGGCAAACACATCATTATTTTGGCCTCCATGTTCACAGTGATAATTCAGGTGAACATTGTATTATACACGAGCATATCCCAGCCTGCAGCACTTGGTGCCTGTGCCTTATATTTTTGGCAGATTATAAAGACAGCACATGATTATGAAGTAATTCATACAGAAGAATCAGTGCAGTTCAGTCCCAGGCACTACCCAGCCAACCATCCAACACACGCACAGACACAAAACCCCTCTCAAACTCTTCTGCTGAGAGCTTCGGGATGGATCAAAAGACCTGAGAATATGTTTAAAAGAATAACACCCAACAAGTGCACTATATCTGTATTTTTGAAGCCATAAATAATTTCCAGGGCACTTTCTGCACATACATGCTGATAAAAGCAATGGCTCCTTTAAAAGCCAGGCTTTCAGTGAATTGTTGTACAAGGCATCACAGTTGAGATATGACAACCATCCTCAAACAAGCTTTTTTTTCTTCTTTTTCTATGCTTGTGTGTATGCATGTGTGTGAAACGCAGAGTGAGCAGATTATATAAGCCTGCCCTACCTCTGTGGGCTCCCTCTCCAATCTCCCTGACATTTAGACAACAAAGGTCACATCTGAAAGTCTAAATCTGCACAGACACCAATGCTGATATACTCATACATATACAAAAGAGAGGGGGAGTTTGTAAAAACGGCAGAATATCTCCCACCAGCAGAGAATCACGTTAAATCAGACAGAATTTACACGTATTGTACGTTACATACACAACAAGCACAGATGCAGTTAATCAATCCACTTGAATCATTTTCAGACGGTCATTGTGAGGGATGTACAATCCATTTGTACCTTCATCACCTATTTATAAAGTTGGGTCAACACTTCAAGCATTAAATGGGTAGTAATTATAGCAGAATCATTGTATTACTGTGTATTGCATTGCATATTGTATTACTGGCTCCCCTCACTGTACAGTAATGTTTGAAATCATTTCAACAAAAAATATGCAGGCTTCCACCAAACACTTCAGTTTCCCAATGGAAATTAATGATGACAATGAATTAATGAGTTAAGATAAAAATCTGTAGCATATGCTCCTTCCTGTCTGGCTTGTGAGGGCTTTATTCCGACCGTCCATTTATCAATGTTGCTGTCATTTAATAAGCTAAGGGACCAGAGTAAAACAGGGCAAGCACAGCAATGCAGATCATGTCAGTCCGAGACAGATCCATGACGCAATGGACTGTCATGAGTCTGTCTCAGATCGTCTATGCAATTGGCTGTCTACTGTACCATCAAAGGGGGGGGGGGCTCTGCAAATACCTGACCCATCTCCACTGGGATCTCTTAATGCCTGTGAGGTCAATTCTCACTGGCCTAGCATAACTTATCACGTAAAAAACCTAGGCTAATAGTGAGAGCAAACTACAATTGCAGCCCAGCAGTAGTGTGCCTCTAAACTAATCATGTTGCAGTTTACGTCAATGTCTGTCAATGTGACTTAGAGAGCTAGTCTGGCTATCACCAGACCAGGCCAAGCTCTATAGATCTATATAAATATTATCAAAACCATTCAGTCTGTGGTCTACCAGAGGAACAGGAGGCCTCCTGATCTGGTAGTTATCCAGAAAGAGGAAGTGGAAAGTCTCTAGTAGCAAGTACTCTGTTCTTCCCTCTGTGCTGGGGTGGTGGCATCAAGGCAGCAGTCTCAACAAGCCAAGGAAGGCCTTGGACTCGTTGACTTGACATTATTAATCTTTGTTGTTTTTGTTCAGCTGGAGCGGAATCATAAAAAAAAGGTCTTAAAACAAAATGACAAGCCCACATGTCAAAAGTTCAGCTATAGCTTTAGCTGTCTGAATTAGCAAAATCTGTTTCTTCCAAAGTTATTATCTTTTGGTGAAATTCCCTCTTTATGTCTTCAGTGTGTACTTGCTGAGCTGTGGCAGAGAGACAGTAATAAAAAGCAGGAATTTGGTACAAAAAAGATTGTGAAGATACCCGCCTGATTTGTAACCACATTAAAAAAAGTGAGTTACTCTCACTAAAATGCAACCTAGGGTCTTTTTGTGAAAGCACCGAGTCAAACTTTTGTTTAAAACCATAATTAAGACGGAAAGGCCACTTTTAAGTTTGTGTTTTGACTGCTGAGTACATGTGTAGAGCCCCTGTTGAGACTTGGAGCAAAGTCTCATGTTGTGTCGAGCTTTCTTAGTCTTTTAAAAATAGAGATTTAGATGCTATCATAGTAGTGCCCCTTGCACTCCCATACAAAAGGCCATTTGACCAAAAAACGACAATATGGTAAATCTTAAAAGTGGTGCTTCTGTTCTAATTATGCTTTTAAACTAAAGTTTGACTCAGGTTTTCACAAAAAAGACCCGAGGTTGCATTTTGGTGAGAGTTACGCTTTAACTTCAGCTTCATTTTACAATTCATCTTACTTTGAAATTGCTTTGCAGCCAGTGTAGTCTTACGTTGCCAGACCTATCTCCACAGCCCTGTGTCAGCAATGGAGTATGGTATGGCTGCACCGCCTATCTATTCTGGGATAGGGGAAAAAAACGTTGGCTTATTTCAATTTCTTTAAGCCAATTACATCTGTCCTGGGCGATGCTAAGCCCCAAAAGTGGAGATAGTGAGTGGGGAGGGACATCTGGCGTATGATGTCAGGCTTTATCTCAGCAATGTACATCCGTTGAGCCAGTCAAGTATAGACAGGAAGAACAATTAAAGTAACAATTACAGTACGTGTGGACATTTGAGCATTGTATTAAGAGAGAGAAGAAAATGTGAAAAGAAATAATTTGAATAATCTTTCAGAGAAACTTAAAGGGTAGCTCCTGTTTTTTTTCAACCTGGACCCTATTTGTGTGTCCAAGTGACTGATGGGAACAACAATCTTTATCACCATGGTCTGATTTAATGTCAATTACTGCAGTCAGTGCACCAAACTGACAGTCACTCCCATGATCTCACCCTTCACACTCTCTTGAGAACATGACCCTGGAAATCTTCCACAGAAGCAGTTGCATGCTACCCTCTTGATTGGCACATCTTTTCCTCATGAGAGAACTGCATATTGGACACCACGGGCCAATTAAGACAAAGGGAGAAGATCATCTGCAAATAACAGAGGCTGATCTAATGTCATCAAACTGGACTCTCTCCAGACCTCGAGTGGGCCTAAATATCCTGCCAATGAATATTGCAAACAGATGTGATTATAGTTCACAACGTTGATGTAATGCTGCACAAAAAAAGCATGGCGTGATTATACTATTGCCGCCACCTGGCACTACTTCCAAATGTCTGCCTCAGGGCAATATCTACCCATAATAGTTATTCGTATCCTGGTAGGATATAGGCAGGAAGCTATGCTACTTTAGGCAGCGGCCATTTGCTACAATATTGGCATCATCCATCACTGCCAAACTGACAACCAAATGAGGAACCATGTTCGCACCTCTCACCTTTTGATGAAATATTCTATGAAACAGCATTAAATTAAGGCCTGCGCTAGTACAAAATGCAGGAGTCAAACTCTAAGTTTAAATCATGACATTCATCTCATCTCTTTCTGCAGATTTTCTTTGAAATCCTGCTTATGCAATGAAAACTGTTGGACAGCCACTCATTACGCAACCATAAGAAATAAATTGATTATATTCTCATTCAAGTTAATTTATTGGTCCGAGATCAACTCTTACTGTGGACCTACTCTGAGGTCAGTCCTAACTACACTGGCCTTTAGCCAGCAAGCTACGTCTTTAGAAAGCTCTCCTTGTATATGACTACAAATTGTAGTGCTTGCAAATGAATCTGTTTGTGGTCAGAAGGCATTTGGCTAATGGGAGGCAAAGCCCACCACACCCATTTCCTCTGCAGTCTGCTCCAACTTCTTTGTTCCCCTCCCATCCCTACGACAACCACAAAGACTTCCTCCTTCTTCCCAGGCCTTCCAGCCACAAAGCGCCCTAAAAATAAATCGCTGGACTTTTCCTGAACGCAGTTTTGTCACCATTGTTCAGACATCAGCTGTTTAATCGTTCAGCTCATTTCGGCTATTAGTGTAAAGGCGAGTCAGTGGGTCAGAGCATCGAGGATTTTGAAAAATAGTTTGAGGTAGATGAGATAAACGGGTAGGTCATGTCAAGTGGGTCGGAGAAGTTAGAGTTAAAGACATAACATCATAAGCATTCCTAGACCTAACAGCTTTAGGAGAAATATTCTGACTCATTCATGACATAGCCAAGGGACCAGTAAAAATGAATTATTATTTAATGATAAACAAGTGCAATATCTATGTGTTCTGGAGCCTGACGAACAGGATGAATCTGCCCTGCGACTGTGTTCTTTATCTCAGCCCCAAGTGAGTCTGCATAAGATTGTGAAGTTCTAGCAGGGAGAAGATGCAAAGTCTTTGTATAAACACTGTCAGAATTTAGGGTTTATAAAGTCTCTTGTGGAATAAAAACAGGCTTTAGAAGACAAGCTTGCAGAACAGCAATATTATAAATGAATTGAATATACGTCCCACCTGTTTTCCACATTTCTGTGATAGAAACTTGGTCATTACAATGCTACTATGATAATTGCATTTGATTTTCTAAGGGAACGTAGATTAACTGTGGCATTAATGGCTGAACGCATATGACACAGAGAACTGTAACTCAACACACTGCCCCTGTACCTCTATTAAAAATCTAAATTATATTGGAACCACTGGGGGAACTGTCAGTGTTTGCTGACATAACAATTCCCACAAAGTGTTATGGCAAAAGTTAAAGGGATAGTGCAACATTTTGAGAAGTACAAATGTTTACTCTTTTGCCGTTATAACGAGTTTTATTAATCTGTACAAAAAACAAAATAAACACAAGGAGTTATGTGCAGGACTATTTCTAGACCTGAGTGATGCTGAAACATTTTGGAGTCCAGGCTGATTGCCTTGCAAACTCACAGTAAAACTAAGAATCAAGGTAAAGTTACTGCAAAGAAATAGGAGATGAACATGTTAATTAAAGATTTTATATGGGCAGGATTTTTTCTTTAGTGTTTATGCTAAGCTAAACACTAGCTGTAGCTTCATTTATATTTTACTGACATGAACTAAGCGTATTTCCCATGTGTTTAGCAATTTAAAAAGAAAAGGACAGTGGATATTCATATAACAAGATTTAAAAAAGATCTAATTATATGATGTAATTAGGTTATTTTATGATGTATTTATACTTGATGGCAATGCATTTCATCTTAGATCGTTTCTTCTCTAATCAGAGGGCTCAACTCTTTGCACTTGTTAACTCCTTGAATATATCTATTAACACTGACAAACTGAAAACCCTAAAGCTTCCCTCTCTTCAGTGTAGGTGTAGTAAGTCAGCCATTTCCCTAAAATTTCCAACAGAGGAAACAGTTCCTCTGTTAAAAGAAACTGTAACAAGCTCCCCAAAGACAGCATTGTAGCTTTTCACAAACTGCAACAAAAAGAAAGCATTAAGGAACACTGTTGAAAACACAGACTGTTATTTATTTATCTTTCTGTTCAGCATCAGTGCCGGTGTGTACTTAATGAAAGCCCGACGATTGGTCATTTGAGAGCTCAGCTGTGGGGTGAGGGATCCAATTGAATGACCGATGCTAGGATTTGGTTGGCTGCCTCAGCTTCGCTGTGCTGGTTGTGAGTGTACTGAGCGTACTCGCTGGTATCATCATTCATCAGAGCACTGTCAGCCACCTGCGGCCCAAAACACTGGGAGGTAAGAGCAGTAGTGTCTTCCCATCCTCCCACAGTTTTCTGGCTGCTACATTTGCATCCAGTGTTTGTTGGATATTAGTACTGTCTCTCTTTGGTAGCAGAGTATATTTAGATCTCTATTACAACAGCTTTGGTGAGGCTAGTCACATCATCTCAGAGACAGTGGAACCCTGTGGTTGGCAATGAACAGCCACCTACTCTAATCAACCATCATGCCCACTGTAACTCACAAGACAGTAAAGGGAGGGTTGGATAAGAATATGTATAGCTCCACCTGTCCTCTGAGCTAAAATGACTTTGCATTCTCACTGCATCCACGCCACAAGAGTTCAAAAGCAGAACATCGGATTGAAATGCAAAACTCTGCAGTGAAATGTTATTTGGGTGCAGGGTCGTTTGGCATTCTGTGTTTCACAGCACCTTATTTCTTGTTGATAGGTCAATTCCAGCCATCAAAGACTTCATAGACTTCATAGTTAGACTCTACCTGAGATAGTGCTGTCCTGTAGCAACATCCACTAACAAGCCTGCCATCTATGACGGCACACATGGATGCAGATAGAAAGTTGCATGTTCTCATACTCACGCACACACACACACGCATCTGAAGGCTGCAAGAAGCAAGTGTTTTCACATGCCTGGAGGGGAGATGAGGTGAGGCAGCGAAGAAACGACAGTGGGGGAGAGAAAACTTGATCTGTAAAGAGGGGAAAAGTGAGACGAAAGAGGTGAAGGGAGGGATGACGAGCTCTGAGGTCAGAAAGAAAGGGAGGCGGATGGAAAAAGGGGACGGAGAAGAAGTAGAAGGAGCGAGGGGGTTGCATAATACGTGATGGAGGGTTTTCTCTGACGCCGCATGTGGTGTAGCAGGGAGCCAGAGAGGTCAGAGACAGAAAGTTAAGATAAATAATGTACACAAGAAGTGGCAGCTGACAGAAAAATCCAGTCCGTCTTTCACAGAGGCCTGCAGGGTACATTCTAACTAGCAAAACACTGTACAGGCAGTTAGCTTCTGCCTCATTATTTTAAGACAGGGACAAAGTGACCAGGGCCGGAGCTACATATTCTATTCAGGGGACAAATACACCATTAAGGTATATTTAAATCACAGCAGTTGTCTACTTTTACATTTACAAAAATGAAATGTATTAACAGCCCCAAATAGTGTATATCTTAAAATGAATTGTAACTTATTCCACTTGAGGGACTGAATTTCAGTAAATGTTACATATTATTGGAAAGCTCATTAAGTCTATTCCATCAGGATGCGGCAGTTACCTGATCTAAAACCAAAGTTAATATTGTGTTGGTTGGCAATATTGCAAAAATGAATGTAGAAGCAACCGGTCACTTGGTTCACAGTGAATTAACTAAAAATGATGACTGTATACATTTATTAGGGCCGATTGTAGCCTGTAATGTTGACAAAGCAGCAAGATGATGCCCTATATATGCAATGGCCAAATTATGCTTGATATATTATTCATTTTGAATATGTGTAGGATCAAACAAATATATGAACTATTCAGCAGGATGCTGTAGTTACTTGCTTCTAAAACCGCTTCTCAAGTCTGAATAATGTATTGCCTCCAATGTCTTTGTGTGTTACTTATACAGGTATATTTAAGCTAGTATGAGAGCGCACTATATATTTATATATAATTGTATATAATTTATGGCCAAATTGTGCTTGATAGATTGTTCATTTGTGTGTAAGATCAAACAAATATATTAACTATTTGTGTATCATTATTAATTTTTTGTATTTTATGAACTGCTACTAAGGTCATTAAATTAACCTACTTAATATGTATCTGCCAATAATATTGGCTTCGTGTGTGGAAGTATTTGGCACATCTGAAATGTGAAGTATTTTGTGCTCTGTAAAATTCTAACTTTCTCAGCTGAAGACAGAATTATTAGGTTTCTTTGTTTTTTACATCAAGTCAGGACAGTTTTATTTATATAGTCCAAAATCACAAATTGTGCCACAACAAATTGCAAACATATATGAAGAACATGGATTTGGGAAGACGCAACTAAACACTGGCAGGAACTGGGTCACACAACCCCGTCTCTCCTAAGAAATGCATCGTAGAAATGTAAGAAGCTATGAGATTGTAATGAGACATGAAAATATTAAATTCTAGGCTATTGTTATAGTTAGGTGAAGAGAATGGCTACAGTGATTAACAGTGGAATGAATACATACATAAAAATTCCACAATCTCTCTGTGAAAGACATCTGTAAACCATTTTAGCCTGTGGGGTGTCTGCTCTAAGATGGTGCTGTCTGATAATAAGGGATCATCCTACTACCTAACACAAGGTAACATTCTTCTGCGTTAACTTAATACTAGAACTCATGTCTTTACCTCCAGTATAAACCTGTCAAATATCCGTGAAAACAAGTGCGTACACAAGCAGCTGATGCTGATGACTGTGGGTAAAATCACCTAAGCAGCCTGGGAAAACTATCTTAAATGATACTACTAATGCTGAATAACTGGGGTTATCCGGAGTGCCTAAGGCCTTAAATAGTCTCATAACAAAAATCCCTGCGTGTTGAGACATCGCTGAAACCATCCACCAATATAAAGCCACTACTACTTTGGCAGTTATTCAATACTGGCCCTGATGAGGTCTAAAACAGAATGTGCTTCAGGAAAGCACAAACACAAATCTGTACATGCACATGCATGCATGATCCTGCAAAATAGGCACAGATAGTGTAAAACAGGACACACCAGTGACTAAGAGAGTTAACACACAGCGCTGTTCCTCCAGTTCCCAGTAACATGCAGCCATCTGAAATAAAAGTGGAAATGGCCCTTGCAGGGAGCAAAGGAAACCCTCTCCACAGTTACATAAGAGAAAGGGCCCTGAGCATGTCTCTCTCTCTAACACACACAAAAACAAACCCCACCTAAGCATGGAGTCACACGCCTACGCATACAACAACACCAACAACAACAATACACACCTGACAGGCACAAACCCATTCTTTGGAAGAAACAGCCTAGGGAGGCTCTGACACAACCACCTGCTCAGATTCAGTCAGATGCACTACTATTTATTAGAGCCCACTGCATCCTAGAAAAACAGCATTAGCAGGTGGCTGCAGTAATTCACAGCAGATACCTGCTTGTATCTTGGCAGGAGAATGATGTTGAATGAACACTGATAAATGATTCCAAGTCGCCCATGGCTCAAAGTGCGGATTTAACATACATGCAGTTATTTTGAGGCAGACCTATTCCCATGGTTTGTCTCTGGCTCTGAGATAAAACCCTGGGAGAAACAAATGCCACATATTCACAGTGTGTTTGACAGAGATATCACTGGCCGCCGCTTTTCAATCCTCACCAAATAATGAAGTCGTCAAATGCAATGACTCACACACCCTGACAGATGAATTCTGAATAGATAGGAAGAGCATTTGAAGTGTGTATCAGAGTGAGGAGGGTGTATCACAAAGGCTAAGGCCTCAGAGGCAGACATAAATGGAAGATATTTACTTGTGGTCAAATTGTAGCATATGAGCACAGGTGCTCCCTACATTTGTATTAAAAGCATGTGCATAAGTAGTTGTCCTTTTTCAACATTGCCCTACTATTTGCCCAACTAGCCACTGTCTGGTGACTCATGCGTTCATAATAAATCAATAGAATTGCATAATATGATTATAACCAGACAGACCTAGGTTAGCCCAAACTTAATCATATAAGATTTCTCATGAAACTCTTAATCTGCGTGAAGCCCTTAATAAGACAGTCCCCCTCTCTGACAAGTTGACAGCAGAGCTTCGGGCACAGCATTAGTAACACACAGGGAACTGTCCTCTCATTGGCAAAGAAATTAACAAAGCAAAGTGTGTGTTATAGAGGAGAGGAGAGAAGAGGAGAGGAGAGGAGAGGAGAGGAGAGGAGAAATAGGACAGTGACTGGGGGAGAAATCCATTTAAATGAAAGGGAGAAGAGAGGCGTCAGCATTAGCAGTTAATCCACTGCAGTGAGAATGCTTTCTCTCTGCCTGCGGCCTCGAGGCTCCATAGTCATCCTAATAGGACGACTGTAACATACACTGCACTGTATCACAAACAAAAAAAACAACAGATCTGATCCTCCTGACATGAGATCCATTCCACATAAACAATGCATGACTTACCAGAAATAAGACAACAACACAAAGATTTAAAGTTGAAGCACCATCCATCCGTGTGACTGCACTACAGCAGCGTTACCATGTTATGTCATATTGTATATATACAGTATATTTACGTATGCTACCTCCATGCTCAAGATGCAGTCATGAATCCCAGAATGTCAAACCGCTACAAATGGACTCTCCTTGCTATACAAACACACACAAGACATTCCCAGTGCTAGGAGTACAAGGTCCCTAACCCCAGGGGAGGGCCACATGACACAAAAGTGCACATACAAAGGGAGCATCTCTCTTCTCCCCTCTGTTTCTCTCCCACCCCTTTTCTCTCTCTCACCCACACACTTTCTCTTTTTAGCTCACACTTAAAAAGGCTGCCTAAAGATAGATTCAAGAAGATGAACAGGAGACAGCAAGTGTCATGGCAACAACATGCAGTGGCTCACCAACACTATTTAGACCACAAAGAAAAAGTTATAATCAAAGCCTAAATGGAGTAGTCTCACCTCATAAAAACACAGTACATTTCAATGCAACGATGTGCTAAGATCGCAAGCCCGGAGATTACTATTCATCGGCTAAGTAGACAGCATCTGTCATGTAGAAAATGTGGGCTCCACCCACATGGCTTTACAACATTGTTAAATTTCAATGACTTTATATTTCGTATATATTTTAGTGGGAACACATGAAATGCTAATGAATATGAATTTGGGATTTTGATTGCTTTGAAAGAATGAAAGAAAAGAAAATGAGTTGGGGAAACCTTGCATGTGGGACTCAGTAGAGATTCAAATTGTAAATAGTGTTCAGCCCTATGCATTGCAGTTCTGTTCTGTAGGTATAGATGTTAGATACAGCCCAGAAATTCTGGTAGTTCACTACCCCGTCAGGATGTTTCAGAGAAACTCTGCATCTCCTTCCAGTAGAATCCCCCAGAGGCCAGTTGCACATCAAAGCACCAATTCTGAAATGCCTGGTTACACTTCCTGAGTAGTATAACTCAGACGTACTCTGAAGCTAATTTTACACAACTGACAGAGATGCGTTACACTTCTCACAGATTGCAGCACACTAGGTACATGAAAACCATTTATTGTTATTCCTCTAACTGCGTTTGTCTGCACGCACCCTTGTCAGATTAAAAAAAAACATCTGAAATATTGGGAGTCCAATTCAGGATGACTAATGGCCTAACAACTGGAACACACTGGCCACGTAGGTGTCACACAGCGTAAATACGAGCCTAATCGTGCACCTGACCATTCAGACCGGGCATATTTCTACGCGCCAGTCATTCAGCTATCCTTCTGCTCTCAGCTCTCTCTCCCTCTCTCTCTCCAATAGAAAGGGGAAAACTGTTGTAATTGTAGCCTTCGTGTGGCTGTGTGTGTGTGTGTGTGTGTGTGTGTGTGTGTGAGAGTGTCACTCTCTCTATTTGTTTGTTGGTCTCTCTCTCCGTGTGCTTGATGGCGTGTCTTGCTGTGAGAAGTCAAGAAAGCTAAAATCACCATGAACCTCGTAGTTTGATTTTTATAAAGTATCTGGCTGCACTGTGACTCTTCCTCTATGTGATTAAAAGCCTAACTTGACACATACGCTCACGTCTCACGCAACAAATAGAAGAGGCGCCAAAACTATTGCTGCAGCACGCGGGCTGGCGCGGACGCTACGCGCTCGATGTCAACAGACAGCTTGGATAACATGGGCGCCGGAATAAAAATAACTACGCTACTCTGCAACCATATGTTTTGGCTGTTAGAGTACTGGATGGATACATATGGCCACCATCTTCACATATCAGTTCCTTTATTATCTGATCAAACATTGACCATTGCACCGTCATCACCATATAAAAAGTTAGCAGTGAGACGTTATTTAGCAGTCTCACTCCTACTGTATTATATGTCCTATTATCGCATATACATCTGGTGATACATGCGACAGGTGTTCAACCCCCGCGTGACATGTACGTGTGTGTGGTTTGTATTCAGGCATTCAATATCAAATACATAGTGGTCACAACATTTTGTAAGTCTGTACATACTGTGATTTTTATAAATGACTCTAAAGGCCTGGAAAGCCTGACAGAAACAAGAGTAAAAGCAGTGTGACCAGATGAATCTGTATTCATGGGTGCGTGTTTATGAGGGTGTTTGTTTGACTCACAATGTTGACCTGCAGCGGTTCAGAACCAGGTCTTAACAGTCTCCTCCTGCAGCTACCGGAGCCTCCAGACCGCAGACGCACCGACGATGACGACTGACCCATGACTGGGGGGACAGACACGTGCAGACAGACGGGCAAACAGAAGATCAATTTAACAAACACACATCAATCAACAGTCTGCATATTCACAAAGAATTAAAATGTGCAAAAGTACCTGACTGAGGCAGGAGCAGCGCCAAGGCAGTGAGAGTGCTGGGGGGGAGCGGCAGGGAGCGACACCGCTGTAGAGATGCCCTTAGTGGGGGCTCTAACGGTGACACGCCCGGGGGGCGAGACAAGGCCTAGAGGGTACTGAGTAGTTAGGACATCTCCTATATTCCATACAGAGTTACTTTGATGCACACGTCCAAGGTTGAATGCACACATTCTCCTGCCCTTCACATTAAAAAAAAATCCACCTTTCTGCCTTGTCCCCTTTTTGCAGTGAATTAAAGTATTTCACATCCAGCAAGTCTATTCTGGTGCATCAGTCGGTGTGCATGCCCTGCAGCAAACCATGAGAGACTATACATCATGCCAACCGGGCGGTCTCTCAGGTTAAAATGAACTGACTCTGAGTTAGGGCAATGAGAAGTAGAGCTTATGGGAGCGATGAGGCAGAAAATTGACGACAGAGAAAGACTAAGAGTGAGGGAGAGGGAAAAAGAAGCCACACAGAAAGAAAGAGAAAAATAAAGGGTGAGGGAGAGAAAAAGAAAAGGAGGTGGGCTAAAAAAGAAAAGAAGCATCCGGAAATACAGGCCTCTGTTAATGGGCCAGAGCATGTTTGCATTGTTGCAACAAACAGTGAGTGGTGTATAAATACTGGGTTAGTACTGGGCTGCCCTTCAAAGTGTGTAGTGTGTGTTTGATTCATTATGGGCTTGAGCTATATTTATCAGTGAGTTGGTGGAGCCTACTAGCGAGACTCTGCCCTCCAACTTTCATTTTTTCAACACTATGACTTGATATATTTATGTCTGCTGTATTTAAATACATTTATTCAGTATACATGTGTAATTGGTATTTACTGCTTATTTCTCATTTTTATATCAATGTTTGTATATTAATTTGGCATCTTACTCTGTGGTGCAGCGCCGTGGACTGCATCTCCCTAGTAACACTGGTCTCTATAACAGAGCAAGGCCTGGAGCGAGCAGCCATCCGTCCTTGCCCTGGAAAGTGTTGCATGGTGGGCGCAGGCCTGCGTCTCCGCCGGCATAGTGAGCCAACCTCACTAAAATGGTCGTAGAGATCTCGGTCTAGGCTGGGCCTCCGTAGGTCCAATACAGCTGAGGCCGGGCGAGGACGAGGGCGGCGCAGGGGCTTGTGAGGTACAGAGGTCTTCTCTGTGCTTGAGTGGGGCATGGCTGGGCACAGCTGTCTTACACCGCAGCTTGTCTGGCTGGCAATCTGCTCACACAGCTGTGATTGGCACAGATACTCAGCAATTTGGCCCAGATAAAGGTGCAACAATGCATTTCTTGTGTTGGGAATTGGGAGGAATGTCTCTAAGGATTCAACAAAATATAACTCATTTCATTTAAAAAACAATTCTACTAACTATGAGCTCATGCTCTTAATTGTTAGGCATCACTAGCTTGCCACAAGTGCCAAGGAAGCCCCTAAATGGCAGTTAAAGCTTAGAGAATAAACAGAAACACAATAGAGAGGTGGATTTAACATGTAAACAGTTTCTGATTAGGGAGGATTTTCCTGGTGCCATAATTTCTCCTAAATTATTGTAGGCCTGCACATTAACACCCTTCTCAAAACACAGATTCACATAGGCCTTGCATGATAAACCTCTATGAAAGTGTGCTGAGTATGGAGATGTCACATCTCATTTTGTCATCAGCAGTTAGAGCTAACATGTCCTGACTCGGTGGTGTGACTAGAAGGGGATGACTAATGCCTCCTCTGGAGTGAGAAGGGAAGGGTGCCGTCATGAAGTGCAGACGTCACAGAGCTCTATTGCTACTGCAGACACACACAACCAGCATGATGGGAAATGAGAAAGGGTTTCCTTGCATGCTACAAAAGGCTGGCTAAGCAGGAAGGGACAAACTCCTCTAATATGCTACATTGTCCACCATTATAATCACTGACTGTTTCCTCCTCTCTCCAACAGATGGGGCAAAAGGACAACTGTAGAGTAGGTGCCCAGTTCATGTCCTCACAGGCTGGTGTCTGGACTGTTTGGT
This sequence comes from Etheostoma cragini, assembly GCF_013103735.1. Classification (NCBI taxonomy): domain Eukaryota; kingdom Metazoa; phylum Chordata; class Actinopteri; order Perciformes; family Percidae; genus Etheostoma; species Etheostoma cragini. The sequence continues at coordinate 1,274,577 of NC_048416.1, forward strand.
TTCTCCCTGACAGTTAGTGAACCACACCTATAGGACTTGTATAATGATTCAATGAGTAACAGCTCTGGTATTATTCTAGTTTGTTGTTGATGATTTTAAGAAGCAAAAGAATGACCATGGTTAAAACAGTTACATAAATGGTATTTCAAGCATCTATGCCGTAATTACATGTTGCATGATTTTGGCAATGTTAATGATGTGGAAAAGCCTGCAATGGAATTAATGAGAGACACATTATACATGAAAATGAAAAAAAAATAAACACACACACAATAGTAGTTTGTCAACACAAATTACTGATTTCTTTAACAAATGCATTTATTAAAATTCAGTAATTGGTAATTAGCATAGCTCACTTTGTGTTTAAAGTCACATACCTTAAATATTTCCTCTGTGGAATCTGATGCTGGCACGCTATTGGTTGTGCTCTCTTTATCACCTTGTTGTGATTGGACTTCCTGTCTGTGGTGGGAGTCAGGTGGAGCATCCCTGGAATCCTGCTCATTTCCTGTCTGTCCCTCTACCTTTTCCTCTTGACAAAGACAGTTTAATGGATCCCTTTCAAACTCTGTTTCATGTATAGTCCCCGTGGTTGGCCCTGACTGGGAGATGTGATTCTCCACTATGGCTGTGGACCTGTGGTTTGTCTCTCTGTCTACATGTTTGTCTGTGCCCTCATAACTCTGAAGGCCATTGACAGGAGGAGATCCTGGACAAGCCCTAAAGGCTTTCAGGACCACCTGTGGGGACCGTCCACCAGTCACAGGGGCTGGAGCTTCGCTGTCAAAGCTACTGGAGTGTGAGGATTTAGCGATTACTGGTGATGATGGAATAGGCTGGGATTGCTGGTGTTCTTCACTGTGAAGTGTCAGGGACACACTGTGAATGTTGTCCATTGTGGACTTGGGCACCCGTGGGGAGCTCATCGGTGTCCTCTCTCCCTCTGGAGGAGAGAAGGAGTGCGATGTTGTCCGCCATTTCCTGGCTGTTTCTGCTACACTGTTGAAAAACTTGAACAGACCACCAAAGTGCCCCTTTGGGTCAGAGTGTTTCGGGGGCGGTGGTTGAAAGTCTCTGACACTCTCAAAATCTACAGAACCATAGTCTGAGTCCATGGTCTTGTCCCAAGAGGGAAGCTCTGAGTCAAAGCTCCTCTCTGAGTAGACAGGGTGGGCCTTCCCCAAAAGGGAAATCCTCCTCAAGTAACTCCACACATCTTTGTGCTTCCTTCCCCTAGCCTGGTGGGGGATCGGGCTATCTTTGATGCTAGGCTCTTCACAGCCTGCAGCTGTTTTGTTACAGTTGGTTGAGTTGATGTGGCTTCTTTTAGTATAGCAAACTCTTTCTGATGGTTTACAACCATTCTGAGCCACAGGCTCCTCCGTTACACTGGGCTGGTGGCCGTCTATAGGAGCTGTGAGGTCAATGTCTTCGAACGAGCAGTCAAAGTCTCCTGTGTAGCCAGCGTAGGAATGTCTCTTCCCACGTTGTCTGAGTGTGCTCTTGCTGGACTGCTGAGGAGTGCCAAAGTCCCGGCAGAAGGATTCCTCATCCACCAAGGAGCTGCTAAACTTGGCAGTAGACAATTTACCTGTCTTACCTCTAAACACAGAGGGGGTCTTAAGCTTTTTGAAGGAGCGAACTTTGTCCGCAAACGAGAGTTTAGGGATGGAAGCCTCCCCGGGCAGGATCATGGAGTGGGGTCTGCGCTCCAACTCTGAGACAGCTCTCTTTCGGTTCAAGATCTTCCAGATACCCCCTGTGGCACGGGGCCTCCGGATGACCTCCTGTCTGTCTTTGACAGGGGTCTGAGAAGAGGCAGCCTGGGTCTCTCCTTCCCCCTCTGCAGACCCTGGTCCAGCCTCCTGAATATAAACACTGCTGGTCTCATTTTCCACATCCAGAGAAACATTAAACACTCGGTTGACAAACCCATTAGGGTTGTTGATCACAAGGGCAGGGTTGTCAATCTGTTCCATCCTCTCTCATTCTACAGTGTCAGCTATCAGCTCCAATGGACATCATGTCTCTGGCCTCTCTCTCTCTCTTTCTCTCTCTGTCTCTCTCTCTCAAAGACCTGGAGGAACAAAACCACATTTTAATTAATGGGTTTGACATTAAACTGATTGCCTTGTCTTTTCATTTCATGCTTATTCTGTCTCATTCTGTCCATCTGTAGATGTAGGCCATTATGCAAAACGTGAAATTTTCTCAGTGGACATTAAGCTGCATTTTATCTTCACAGGAGATCAAATGTTCAACAACAGTCAGTGTTACTTAAACGTTACAACTCAGTAAGAGCCTTAAAAGTCTTATTTTATGATTCTCCGACACAGGCTTTTGCACCATGAGTCAACAGTCACAAAAAAAACCCATCCTCCCCCCATATTTGGTCCATATTTTCCAAAGTAATTATTTTAGGCCCCGGTTCCCCATCCACCATTTAAACCAGGAGGCTGTGTTGTCATGGAAACACTCACTACAGAGACGTCTGGTTATTTCAGGCCTGCTCCGGCTGCGTGACATCATCATAGCTCAGATAAGCTCCTTCTGAGGAGGAAGATGCTCAGTGAGTGCTACGCTGCTAGGCCTACATGCTAATCAGCCACATGTCATAATCCCTTTAATGTATGGAAGCATCCTGTGTATCTGGGGCCTCCAGCTTGTTTCTTCGTTGCTACCTGAGATCCTCACCAAAGATGTGTTCAATTCAAGATGGCATTTTCAAAGAATGTCACAATTTAATGAATGCGTATTATACTGATTTTAACAAGACTAGAAAGTTGGTGCTCAATCATTCTAAAAATGTGAAAAAGAAAAAAAGTCAGTTTACAAGTAATGTAAGGCTAGTCTCGGATGACACATTAGCAAAACTTTGGCTAACGCTATATTTTAGCATTTAAATAACGTCTCTTTAACGTTGCTTGACTATTAATATTGGCTTCCTCCTTGGTTATAATGTCATAAGCAACTCAAATTTACAGATAAAAAAAACATTTGTTGTTTAGTTTCCATAATTCATGCTAGACTGCCACAAAACCTACGGGAACTAGCCATAGGAACTAGCTAGCATCTTCGTTTCCATCTTCTAAAACTGACAGTTGACTTCATTAACCAGTGACAGGTTACGTTTGGGTTGGGCGTCGTTTTTTGAGTTTTTTTTCTTAAATATGGCGATAATAAAAATTGACAACAACATTGCAGCTGGTTGTCGAATTCTGTTTCATTAAAAGCATTTGTGAAGTTGCTTTGTAATTCAGTACTTACAGTGTTAGTTGAACTGTTGCCGTGCACTAGCTACAGTTATAAGTTACCTTCTGAAACTTGCTATACAAGTTAAACCCGCGAAAACTAAAACGTATGTTGGGTTATCTCCTCTCATTACTTCCACTCAGCAGTTAAAGGTGGACTTACCCCCAGAAAACTTCCCCCGTTTTAAATGGGCATCGGCGTTGCTGTCCGTCCTTAAAGCCAGTAAAATGTGCTTTTCACCCTGGGCTGAACGCATCCAGTGCAGGCTATTTCACGGGCTTAACTTATATCCATGAGTGAGGCTGAAGTTTTTCCTCGTAGATCTCTCGTGTATTTGTTTTTTTCGGATAAACTTCGTCAGCTATCATCAAACTGAGAGAAACTCCCGAGTTAGCGACCGAGCGGTGAACTCTTGCCCTGTAAGCTCCTGCAGACGCCGACACTCTGATTTGTGATAAAGCTCTCACGCAGACAGAGCAACACACACACACACCAACACACCCTTTACACACTCCCTCTCACACACACACACACACACACACACACACACACACACACACTTAAACACACATAGCTACACACTGTCAGAAATATATGGAATTTGTAATGATGTTAATGTAAGTGTGTCTGCTGTAATATAAAGTACGTTTACAGTAAAACGTGATTATATATTAACTATAATACATCGTAGACGTTTTATGAACCGTGCTTTAATAATTTTTATTGTTATCACTTAATTCATTCAAATCCTAAACCATTTCCCATAGCCATCATGAAAAAAATTCTATAATGTATAGCCTAAATACATTTTTCCTGTCTGTTTGATTGATTAATAAGGGAGCACTTATATTTTTTTATGGAACATCAGTGAAAACAAATAATTGATTGAACTGTGGTCTTAGTAGCTGATCCTCCTCTGGGATTTGTGTTGAATGTGAAAATCCTTCTATTGAAAAGGCACAATGGGGAGAGGGGAGCTCAAGGGGGGGGGGGGGGGGGGGGGGGGGGGGGGGGGGGGGGGGGGGGGGGGGGGGGGGGGGGGGGGGGGGGGACTGAAGGAATTCTCAAAAACCAAACAGGTCCAGAGTTCCATAGCCATGAAAGAGGAGATGGTGGAAGAAGGGGCCTAAATTTAAACATTTCCTCTTTGTCCTGTTTTGAGCCCATTGTCATCGCATGGCGTTCTCCCCTCTGCACAGGAAGGAGTGGATCTGACATCAACGCTCTCCGGCTGACAATGCCAGGAAGTCTGTCTGACTGTATGTAAATATCTCTGTGCTTCCCTTGCTTGGCCGAGGAGCGGCTCTCCTCTCCGGGAAGCGCGTCGGAGTACTTGAGGGTGTAGTAGCAGTAGTAGTAGCCTAGTAGCAGAAGCAACATCGTGATATACTGTACTTCTCCTACAACTCATCAGCAACTGTCTCAGTGAGTTACAGCAACCTCATCTTCACATGACCCCTCCTCTGGTGTAGCATCTTTAGCACATAACAGGCTGTTTTTATTTCTACAACTACAGTGACCTATATTTGTTTATTTCAGAGTTTTGTGTGTTGCCGTTTCTCCTCTGTACGGTCCTAATTCCTCATAGTTTTGCACTGACTTGTTGTTTATCACTCTCCTTCGCTTCTACTCCGTCACGTCTTCCCTCCCTCTCCTTGCTCACTCACTTCCTCACAACCCCAAGCCGTCTTCCTGTTGTCCCCTCCCGTCACAAAAGACATCCTGGCTCAAACCGGCCGAATGTTTCAGCTCAGATCTGGCTCACACAGACATAAAACTAACTCTTATCTTTAGCAAAATAAATGTACCCAAACAGCACGTTGTATGAATGACATTAGAGGAATAACATGAGAGGAAAAGAGAAAAAGAGAGTGATGAATGCAGGGAGACAGATAAGCGATGGGTAGTCTCACTACCAGCTGGGCCCTTGTCTGAATTGATATATGTTGTTGACATTTGGAGAGCTGCGTACATTACAGTGAGTTTACTTTGTCGCCCATTTACCGTGAGTGTCTAACACTCTTTGAAATGATGTCATTGGCGTCTCATTTCCAGAACAATCGCCCTCTTCCTCCTCTTCCTATGACACGGGTCCCCACTGCTGGGTTTGCTGGAGATTACTGGAGACAAACACTTGCTGAGTTTAGCCCAGCTGTAATTATTTCGCCAGTCTTTGTCAAAGCAGCTGAGTGAAAACAGGCTGCCGTGAAAAAGCCGGCCAGACGGGGAGGAGGGGGGGCAGATATGTTGTGATATCAAATGAAAGGCTTACTAAAGCCTGGGAACTGGATTGGGGAGGTGGAACTCGTGTGAACAGCTGGGAGGTCACACACTTTTGGTTTCCAGTGCAGGTGTTTGGGGACATTGAAGCTCAAACAAGTGGAATGTTATTGGAAGTCCTATGACGGGAGATTACTAAATTTAGAGGAAAAGCTGAGATGCTACTGCTTAGAGCTGCAATGATTAGATCCATTAAGGGATTAGTTTTCTTTGATTGGCAAATACTTTGATAATCGATTATTCGATTTGAGTAATTTTTGTATGAAAAAAAGTAACAATTCTCTGATTCAAGCTTTGTAACAGTGACTGTTTCTAATTTCTTCTCTCCTCTATGCCAGTAAACTGAATACCTTTAAGTTGGGGACAAAACAAGACATTTAAAACATCATATTTTGCTTTGGAAAATCTTCATTTTCTGACATTTTAAAGACATAAATGATTAATCGGCCTAATCGTTTGATCAAGAAAAGACTCAACAGATTTAGAAGTGTTATTGCAGCCCTACTGTGGCTCTTTAGTCATTGGTATTATTGCATGCACGCACACAGACACACACAGACACACACACACACACGTTAACATTTTTGCCCACTTTTGGTATAAAATGGGCCCAGGTATAGTTGCCTCCAGTGGTAGAAGAGTTTAAATTACACTGACATTCCTGACATTCCCTCTGCTCTGACCTGCATACTTCCCTGGCCTGGCTGCACATGGCCCCACACACACACACACACACACACACACACACACATACACACACACACACACACACACACACACACACACAAACACACACATCTTAGTCCATCCTAGCAGGTCACAGATACTTTGATCTTTACTGCAATCAGTTTGGTATAATCAATCACTTTTGGCCTGCACACACATACTAACTCAGCGTTATTTATACTAGCTCAAATGGCACACACATGGACCGCTGGAATGTTAATGTGTGTAAAGGTCTGACTGTTGTTTTGGATGGGAAGGTCTCACTCAGTCTCACTAGACGACCCATCTAGCAGCCATCTGAGAGGGACATGGAGAGAAAGAAGGAATGAGTGGGACAGGACTGAGAGAGGGAGCTTGTGTGTGTGTGTGTGTGTGTGTGTGTGTGTGTGTGTGCGTGGAGCGTTAAGCTGGGGACTTTCAGCCATTATCAGGATGAATCTGAAAACAGGAAGGCGGGATCCATTAAACAAGACGACCGGAAGACAGGCACAGTTCTACTTCCTGTTTTAGAGCAAGGGAGGAAACTGCAGATTTTTTAGGAATTCAAAAAAGAATCAGCACTCTGGATGGAACATCTCTATGACAAATAAATGTTCTTGTTTTTCCAAAAAACTATGAGCATTTGTGGGTCCATTTTTAATTATGGGTCCATTTTTGTAACAGGCCTATTCTCCTTTGCTCCAACCGATTGTTAGGTGGAATTCTTTGTAGCTTTCCTTTGTGCAGATGCTGCTGTCTGAAGTCAGCAGTGGGATCAGGCAGATGCTCACCCAGTTCTGTGTGATTGTTGATCTGGCTCTGTATCTTGCAGATGCCCACAGGCTTTGGGCTGAGCTGGACTTGGCTGTGTTTTTGGGTCAGTAGCAGTGAGAGAAAAGCAGTCCGGCATACAAAACACCATTTCTGCTCATCGGGGGGGGG